>NC_090172.1:40454775-40754775 GCF_024679245.1 Pseudorasbora parva
ATATATATATATATATATATATATATATATATATATATATATATATATATATCTATATATATATATATATATATCTATATTATATACAGGTCCTTCTAAAAAAAAAAAAAAAAAGCATATTGTGATAAAAGTTCATTATTTTCCATAATGTAATGATAAAAATTAAACTTTCATATAATTTAGATTCATTGCACAACAACTGAAATATTTCAGGTCTTTTATTGTTTTAATACTGATGATTTTGGCATACAGCTCATGAAAACCCAAAATTCCTATCTCAAAAAATTAGCATATCATGAAAAGGTTCTCTAAACGAGCTATTAACCTAATCATCTGAATCAACTAATTAACTCTAAACACCTGCAAAAGATTCCTGAGGCTTTTAAAAACTCCCAGCCTGGTTCATTACTCAAAACCGCAATCATGGGTAAGACCGCCGACCCGACCCTGTCCAGAAGGCCATCATTGACACCCTCAAGCGAGAGGGTAAGACACAGAAAGAAATTCCTGAACGAATAGGCTGTTCCCAGAGTGCTGTATCAAGGCATCTCAGTGGGAAGTCTGTGGGAAGGAAAAAGTGTGGCAAAAAATGCTGCACAACGAGAAGAGGTGACCGACCCTGAGGAAGATTGTGGAGAAGGACCGATTCCAGACCTTGGGGGACCTGCGGAAGCAGTGGACTGAGTCTGGAGTAGAAACATCCAGAGCCACCGTGCACAGGCGTGTGCAGGAAATGGGCTACAGGTGCCCGCATTCCCCAGGTCAAGCCACTTTGGGGCTACAGAGAAGCAGCACTGGACTGTTGCTCAGTGGTCCAAAGTACTTTTTTCAGATGAAAGCAAATTTTGCATGGAAGACTGGGGAGAAGGAAATGCCAAAATGCCTGAAGTCCAGTGTCAAGTACCCACAGTCAGTGATGGTCTGGGGTGCCATGTCAGCTGCTGGTCCACTGTGTATTATCAAGGGCAGGGTAAATGCAGCTAGCTATCAGGAGATTTTGGAGCACTTCATGCTTCCATCTGCTGAAAAGCTTTATGGAGATGAAGATTTAGTTTTTCAGCACGACCTGACACCTGCTCACAGTGCCAAAACCACTGGTAAATGGTTTACTGACCATGGTATTACTGTGCTCAATTGGCCTGCCAACTCTCCTGACCTGAACCCCATAAAGAATCTGTGGGATATTGTGAAGAGAAAGTTGAGAGACGCAAGACCCCACACTCTAGATGAGCTTAAGGCCGCTATCGAAGCATCCTGGGCCTCCATAACACCTCAGCAGTGCCACAGGCTGATCGCCTCCATGCCACGCCGCAGTGAAGCAGTCATTTCTGCAAAAGGATTCCCGACCAAGTATTGAGTGCATAACTGATCATAATTATTTGAAGGTTGACTTTTTTTTTTGTATTAAAAACACTTTTCTTTTATTGGTCGGATGAAATGTGCAATTTTTTTAGATTTTTTAGAATTTTGGGTTTTCATGAGCTGTATGACAAAATCATCAGTATTAAAACAATAAAAGACCTGAAATATTTCAGTTGGTGTGCAAAGAATCTAAAATATATGAACGTTTAATTTTTATCATTAAATTCTGGAAAATAAAAACTTTTATCACAATATGCAATTTTTTTTTAGAAGGACCTGTATATGTATGTATGTGTGTGTATATATATATATATATATATATATATATATATATATATATATATATATATATATATATATATATATATATATATATATATATATATATATATACTAGGGCTGGGACAACGCGGCGACGTCATCGATGACGTTGACGCAAAAAATACGTCGACGCAAAATATGCGCGTCGATTGGTCAGACTCAAAATAAAGATGGCGGCGCCGGAGAGTAGTAGCAACCATAGATGTACATAATAAAGTATATTATGTAATTAAGTATATTATTTATTATGTACATCTATGGTAGCAACACGAGTGGCTCCTCAGACTTCCAGAAGTGCAAGGCTTGCGGGTTGGCCACAGTCTATGTGGTTGGCGCGCGGTGCGCACGGAGCATCACAGGCATGCGCGCACGCGTTTTGTTGTCACGGCTACATAAACAAATTTCTGCACACAGGAAGAAAGATGTTTTGGTAATATTTGATGTATTTTAATCACAAAAACAAACGTTTGCATCAAGTGAAAGCATCGGGCACATTGGCTACGTTACCTACATAATAAGCTGTTTTAAATTTAAAATGTTCAATGTCTAATCGCGCTGATGTGACCGAGGGTATCCATCCTCTAAGTGAGCAGTTTCATCCCAGGACTATTCCGGTTTTAAACGGAATATTGGCGCCCGTAATGCACTCTACATGTAACTTTTTTCACTGTCATGCCGCGGATGCGCGTGGCGTTTCTGTTGCGTGTCAGCCACGGGGCGGCTGCGTGGAGTTTTCTCTGCCTTTGCACACTAGAAGCGTGTCTGACGCGACGCTGCTGCTGCTATTGATGCGGAGGGAAGCCCTATTCCTAATGTTAAACATAAATAGCCTACTGATACAGCAAAGAAAACGTCGGGATTAGCCACATATCTATGGTATTGACGGCAAAATAGGCTACAGAATATTTCGTTCTGTATTGACAGTTGCAATATTTCAAAATCGATAATTGACGTTTTTTATTATTACAATTAGGCCTATATATTTGCATTTATGTAAACCTACAGACTTTCAAACATGAAAATGTAATTTAATAATATGTATTCGTGTCAAAATGATATATAAACATCTTTTCCTATTCTATTTTGCCCGGAGACGCTCCCAACACACGTGAAAAATAGGCGCTCTTCTATTTCCAGCATGCACGCGTTTTCCGCGCGTCACAGGCAGTGTGCAAACTCCAACCTGTTAACATGTGAGCCTATGATGTGAGCCGAAACAAAAACGGACACGCCACGCAGCCGAGACGCTCACGCTTGCAGTGTGTCCCCGGATTTGATTAACCAACTTGTTGATATTTAATCGATGGGCATAGCCTGTAGGCTGAGTTGCATACATAGAAAAATCGTATAATATGTTTCTTTGTTGTAGGTTAATACTTATTTATTTGTGTGTGTGTGTGTGTGTGTGTGTGTGTGTGTGTGTGTGTGTGTGTGTGTGTGTGTGTGTGTGTGTGTGTGTGTGTGTGTGTGTGTGTGTAGCCTACTTTATGTTTTCAAGGTTTTATTGAATGCATTGCTCTTGTATAGTCTTACTTTGGAATTTTAAGAGCAATAAACATATATTGCAATGTTAAGGAATTCGTTTTTTCATTCAGATAATTAAATCAACATGTATAAATTGCTATTAGGCAATTAATGGGGAGATAATCGGTAATCGAATCGAATCGTAACCGAATCGGACAGGAAAAATTAGTCGTTAGATTAATCGATGCATCGAAAAAATAATCGCTAGATTAATCGTTTAAAAAATAATCGTTTATCCCAGCCCTAATATATACACATATACATATACATATACATACAGTGCCTTGCGAAAGTATTCGGCCCCCTTGAACTTTGCGACCTTTTGCCACATTTCAGGCTTTAAACATAAAGATATAAAACTATTTTTTGTGAAGAATCAACAACAATTTGGACAGTGAGGATAATTTTTTGCACGCCCAATTTTTCAGTTTTTGATTTGTTAAAAAAGTTTGAAATATCCAATAAATTTCATTCCACTTCATGATTGTGTCCCACTTGTTTTTGATTCTTCACAAAAAATTACAGTTTTATATCTTTGTTTGAAGCCTGAAATGTGGCAAAAGGTCGCAAAGTTCAAGGGGGCCGAATACTTTCGCAAGGCACTGTGTATATGTATATGTATATATATGTGTGTGTATACATACATACCTGTACATACATACATACATACATACATACAGACACACACATATATATATATATATATATATATATATATATATATATATATATATATATATATATATATAATTTTTTTATTTTTATTTTTTTATTAATTTATTATGTCATTAATACACCAGGTGTAAATTGGTATGTGTCTCCCTCGTCAACTTGGGGTTTGATTGACCAAAACACATCTTAATACCCGGTGTAAATTAATTATTATAGAGCCTTTATGAATCATTTAAATAAAATAGGTTTGGATGAATGATTCAATGGCTTGCTCATAAAGACTTGGCTTGTTTCATTACTGAATGAATCGGCATGTTGAACAAATCTTTGGAATGAATGATTCAATGACAAATACATTTTTTAAATGTAAGGATTCAGATCTGAATGTCCCGGTGTGATTTTGACTGGCGAATCGTCATTTAGGAATGAGATTTGTGTGGGTGTTTGAATCCAGGATCATAATCTTTTAACAATTAATTGTTCAGCTCTACCTGACATTAGTTTTAGTAGATAATACTGAGTAATTAGTAATATATGTAGTAAGTATATGCACAAGTATCTGGAAGCCATCAGAGGCAGAATGTGTCAGAAAAACTCCCTTTTGAAGGGTAGGCGGTCACTAAAAAGCCGGGCTCCTACTAGTGTGTCCCACAAAACCGAAAATCTCTGACTGTTCTGTTCAGACAGGGGAGTCCTGATTTAATCAGGAATAGCATTTTAGCCTTTAGCTAAATATGATTATTTTTATTTCTTATACATTGTATTTTTATTTCTTATGCATATGTTGTGATTATTCTATCATTATCATTTCAATACCTTTTCTATGTAAAGCACTTTGAATTGCCATTGTGTATGAAATGTACTATATAAATAAACTCGCCTTGCCTTGCCAAGTATATATTGTGCAAGTTGTGAATGAAAACATGTGTTTTTGTTATCATCTTTTTTCTTTTCTTTCTCATTGGTTTTCATTTTCTCTCGCTCTCTCTCTCTTTCTGAAGTTCTTCCTCCAGTGCTGGTGCCTCGTCACACTGAAATTCCCAGTGAGTTTCCTCCTCTAGATGACTACAGTCACTCCATCCCAGAAAACACCATTTTTCCCGCCGGCATCGAACCCCAAAGCAACTACATACCAGGTAGAAGACAAATAATGTTCATCCAAAAAAATAATTATTTAGAATTTTAATCTTAATTTAAAAAAAATTCAAGCAGATTTCTTTTATAAAGAGTAATTTTATATATTTATACCTGTTTTTATTTATAACTGTAACTGAACTTCAGATGTGCTTCACATTATCTGTGTCTGCGTGTTGATATCAGTGATAGTAATTAAGTATATAATATAGTAGATAGTAGATAATAATAAGTATAATATCTATTTGCTGTTTCAAATTTTATAATTGGATGTTTATTTCGATTTAAGCTGCTCTGAAACTAGACATAGTTTAAACATTTTTAGCGCAGTTGTTGATTGACATGTGAGAAGGCAGCCATTGTTGTCTAGGACTCATCAGCATTTACACTATAGACATAATGTGGTCACATGCGTTTCTGACCTTACATTACCATCCAAACGTTTGGGGTCAATATGATTTTCTTTTTTATTAAATATTTTTAACAATGATGCACGTGACAAATTTAACAAAGTTAAAAGATTACTATCTTAAAATGCTATTCCTTGGAACTGATTCATCTGAAAAGAATTGATTGAACATTGATAATAAGTAGACATTTTCATGAGCACCAAATCAGCATAATAGAATAAGTTATGAAGGATTGTGTGACATTGATAACTGTAATGGCAGAGAGTACATGTGAAGCCTTAACTGTTCACACAAGCAACCCATAAGAGAAAAAGGAGCATGGGTAAACAATCACAGTCATTAAACTTTTTAACTATTTATTAATCCAAACTACAGGCCTCTTTTCTTATTTTTTGACCAGTAAATACATTTCTGCATGAAAAATTAGCTATGGCCCTGTTACTTATTATATTTGTAGGACTACTCAAGAGATGTTTAAACGTTTTACAAGTCAACAATTTACTCTAAAGTGATTTTAAAGACTACTTTTGTCAACATAAGGGGAAGATTATCCCATGGAGTCTGTATGGAGTGGCTTTGGCTGGGATTAGTTCCATCTGAATAGTATTTGCTTTAGAGAGGCAGTCTGTTGCTGTAATAGTGTGTTGTTTCATATCCTGCTGCTGAAACTGAGCTGACCCCAGCTTTATAAATCAGGTGTCTAATGTGAAGGGGGAAAATAAAACCCTTTTGACACATTGTTTCTGCTGCACCTGCTAGATATTGCCGGATGTGTTTGCTGATGTGCCTAATTTTTCATCTATCAGCTGGGTTACTGTTATGGTTGTGTACAATTTGTACAAAATGCAGGCTAACCTGTGTGCTTCTGTGTTACAGAGACGCCCCCTCCAGGCTACATCAGTGAGGATGGCGAGACCAGTGACCATCAGATGAACCGCAGCATGGACACAGGTGACGACAGTTATACCAACGCATTTGTTGCATTCTTTGATTGGTTAACACATTGAATTTTCTATAACTGCACAGCTGTGAAGCAGTTCCAGGTTTGTTATTTGGTGGCATTTCAGTTGCATATCACTTTTCCATTTTCTTTCTGACACTTAATAAGTGGTGTAAGAAAGTCGGTCTACACACAACATTTAGAGATGAAAACACATGCCTGTGATCGAATGGGAGTGGAATAATTGACTTTGCACTCTTGAACTATTGAAAATTTGAATCATAAGTGTTTTAATCAAAATTTGTTTGTCATGTTTACTGTGCATTCTTATACCATTAAATTATGAATCTGTCCTTTTTACTTTTCAGGGTCTCCAAACCTGTCACCGAATCCTGTGTCTCCTGCCCACAACAACTTAGGTAACTCTGAATGCTTGTGTGTGTATATTTTGGACCATTTTAGACATTTAAAAACGTATACATTTTATTGCAAAAACCAATATACAAAAACCAAGTGTCATCTGAAAACATGATAAATCCGAGTGAACAGGACATGAACAGCTCCAAGTACAAACGTCACAGGTTGCCATCCCTTAATTATGGTAATTACAACATGGCGTGAACTCAGAATAAGCTCATTGTTACTCAGTGACTGTCTAAATATATATGTAGTGTTATCTCTTTTTTTGGCTAATGAATCACATTTGTTAAATATCACAGTTACGGTTTATTGCGACACCATGATTGAGGGTTTTCCTGACATCCTGTTACTTTAACTGTTATTCTCCATGATTTAGACGCCACGACAAAAGGAATGATGCTGTAGCGAAGTTATGCTTGTAATCTGATTTAAATGTGATGAGAGTTAAAGACTGACGACCACAAACTAATACAAAGACAATAAATAAACTACATAACTTTTAAATGAAGTGACCACTATGGTTTTATGCAAAAACACACAAACACAGTGCAGACAGTGTAAACTGACTTGTGAACCTTTGACTCTAATAGTAAGTCAAAATAGTACTGAACTCAGTTAATGATTTGAAACGGTCTAATGACTCACTCACTGACTTGAGTCAGTCAAAGCAGTTTTTATTCACTCATTTAAGCCATTATTTTTCTCATGTCATATCCAAATGAATCAAGAACTGTTACTGTGTTAAGTGTGTTTAAAGGCTTGTGAGATCTAAATCGGTGGAAATACAGACTGATTGTCCATATAACAGTGCGTTATTAAAAATACACATTTAGAACATTTCCACAAACTGAGTTTTTGAAGAAATGTGTTTTCAGTCTCTCAGAGGAAAATGGACTGCTAAATGTATTATTTGGATGTCCCCAAAACAACTTGGATAAAAACCTCCCACTCCAAACATCCTTTCTGTTCCCATCTTAGCAAGGAAGGGCCCACAATTCCGTTTGTATCAGATTGCTTTTGCAGACACCGCTCAGATCCCACAGCGATTTCTCCTCTCAACAGCACTGGTGTATGAGTGTGCGTCAGAGAGAAAGTCTAGTGCCACGAGCCTGTAATTTTCTATAGTTTTGTGTCCAAGTGATGATGGTATTTCCTGATTCAGCCTTTATTTCTGGGAAGTAACATTTGCTCTTGACATCACAGTGCCGTCAGTTCCCAGCCTCTGTGCTCTGTCTCTTTGGATATTCTCTATCCCCACCCACCCATTTGTTTGTTTTCTTTTTTCTTTCTATTTAATTTCCACCGCCTCTATCTGTGTGTGTGCGTGTGCCTCTCAAATTCTCTCCTTTTATTCTCTCTCTCTCTCTCTCTCTCTCTCTCTCTCTCTCTCTCTCTCTCTCTCTCTCTCAGATCTACAGCCAGTGACATACTGTGAACCAGCATTCTGGTGCTCCATCTCCTACTATGAGCTGAACCAGAGAGTCGGTGAAACTTTCCATGCCTCCCAGCCCTCTTTAACGGTAGACGGCTTCACAGACCCATCCAACTCTGAGCGCTTCTGCCTAGGCCTGCTGTCCAATGTGAACCGCAACTCTGCTGTGGAGCTCACGCGCAGGCACATTGGTACGCACACATCTGTCTCAATCACTTACTCATAAGACAACATTATTTTATTTTATTATATTTATGTGGCAACCTTTTTTTTGCAGGCCGGGGTGTGCGTTTGTACTACATTGGTGGTGAAGTGTTTGCAGAGTGTCTAAGTGACAGCGCCATCTTTGTTCAGAGTCCCAACTGTAACCAACGTTACGGCTGGCACCCTGCCACTGTTTGCAAGATCCCACCAGGTAAGATAAAACGAGAGATCCTCAACAAGTAGCCCTCATCAATAGAGAGTTCAACTACTGTGTTACTGAATTGCTGTTCTGAACAGGATTAAACAGAGCTCCCTTTTTGATAGTTTTTAACCTCTTTGCATCCTTCCAGGCTGTAATCTGAAGATCTTTAATAACCAGGAATTTGCAGCTCTGTTGGCCCAGTCTGTGAATCAGGGCTTTGAGGCCGTGTACCAGCTCACCCGCATGTGCACCATTCGCATGAGCTTCGTGAAGGGCTGGGGAGCCGAGTACAGGTACTGCAATCACTTCACCCCCTTTATATCTCTCCACGTGCTTGCCACTGCCGGAATGTGGTCTTGATTTGTCTTGCTTAAAGACATTTGCATCATTTGTAATGTGGTTTTACCCAAACCACAGAAGCCGCCCATGCTTCCTGTTAAATACTTTGAATTTGATTGATTGATGTTTTTTTGTAGAAACAGGGTTACGATTGAATGGCTTAAACACCTCAACTGTTTATTTTCTTTTACATTAACAGTCATTGTCTTGATATGATTTAAATTAAATAGACCGTAATGATCACGTTAAATAAAAAAATTCTGGCCAATACAAATAATTCTCATGTTATGGCTGATAACTGATAAAATGCTGATATTAATATTCTTTTCTATTTTTTCTAAATATTGTTTTTTAAACACCAACAAAATCTATAATTTAGTTGCTTGTGAATGTAGGTGTCACACATTTATAATTTACAGTTTAAAAAAAATCAATATTCATTTTAAAATTGAAGATGTACAACATTTAACAGTGTGATTAAAATAAATGAGTTTTTAACTCATCTTTAAGTGAATTTTAGATGATGGCAAAGGTGTAGTCTAAATGTAAAAATAGTTTGTGATTTATTAGATTTTATAGAGATGTAATTAGGGCTGGGCGATATGGCCCAAAAAAATTATCACAATATAATTTTCCATCTCAGTCGATATCGATAAATATCACGATAAATGTACAATTTTTATTTCTTTAAAGTTTAAAGGCATATTTTTGCTCCTGAGTGAAAGATGTAGAAAACAGACAGTTATCTGTGGTTTTAAACTATCCTTTATTGTCAAAATATGACAAACACTTCCCAAACAGGTGAACAATTTATTAAAACTAAGGTAGATTTATTTATTAAAATCTTAATTGTGGTCAGCAGTTTTTTACTCTACACTTTATATCAATAATATTATTACTTAATCGTGTAGGTCCACTGTGCATCTCTCGCGCTCTCTCTCTCACACACACACACACCTCACCGACAGTGGGCTGGTCGCGAGAGGAGGGAGAAAGCAAAGTTCAGTATTTGTGGATCTCCAGTGAGGGCTGTCTAGTCTATTTTATTCATTTTAAAGCCGGATGACATTATTTCTCTTTTGATACAGGCGATGCTGAGTCATTAATACATCACCAAAGACAAACAATTATGATAGCAATCATGTACAAGTCCGATGTTTTAGTGATTATAGTTTGGTAGCGTTAGCTTGTTGTAAGTCACCCACTGCAACTAACAAGGTAATAAGCCTGTGTGTGAATGTAGTTAATGTAGATTTACCGCTGTGTTGGGCTCAATGTTATATGGAAGAACTTCGAAGAAGCACGATAATTTAATAATTAAATTCCGTGTGGTGAACGTGAACCTATGATAAGCATGCAGTCCACATATACGTCACCTGTTTTATGTCGGATGGGATCGCCAAAATATCTCCAAACCACTGAAGTTGAGCAAACTAACTTGTCAACGATATCTGTGTCCTCTGAGCTGGTCGTGAGCTCTGAGATTTCTTCACTATCGCTCATTTTTCTCGCTCCACTTCATTTTGATCCTCCAAGCCTGTCAGTCACTGACTGTAAACAACAGCATGTGCAGCGCCCAGAAGCGCGGTCTGCATTACGCATAGCGCATAAGCATTATATTGAGAATTTATCGAACTGTTGTTATCGTTTTATCGAGGAAAATTATATCGTGATAATCATCATTATCGTTTTATCGCCCAGCCCTAGATGTAATGGAGATTCATGATATATTAACATGTTGGTCATCAGTCTATAGAGTTTTTATTTTTATCGGTATCAGCTTATGTTAGAAATTGTATTATACATGCTTGGTTTAGTTTAATTAAGTCATTTAGAAAAAAGATTATAGAATTAAATCATATATAGTAAATTCAGATGTATCAACTGAATGTATCAACTGAAAAGTATTATCAGCTTATGAGTGTCAGCCAAAAATCGTGTAATAATATTGTGCATCCCTAATATCCAACATCGACTGATAATGAAAAAGTAGAAAACCTCTAATATCAGCAGATATAATTAGTCATGACAAAAGTTGGTAAAAGAAGCCCAAACCATTTTATTGCTCTGTAGAACAATAGTAGGGAATGTCGCTTCACAGCTATTTGAGAATGGACAGTCCAGCTGGGTCATGGCAGGGTCTGACAGGCTGTAATACCTGTTTTTCCCAGTCTGCCTCGCTCTGGTGTAGAGCTCTGATGTAGCAAAGCAACCCGGTGTCCACCAGCATAGCGTGTCCGTCATATAAACTGTTAGGTCTGTGCTGGCAAATCATTCCACACCAAACAAACTCACACATGGTGTGCCTCAAAATGTCTCAGAGTTTCCTGGTCTCTCTTTTTTCTCTTCCCCTCATTCTCTTGTGAGTAACTTCATTGTTTGAGCCCATGGAACCAAGACCCTAATTAGAAACAGTTGTGGGTTTTGACCATGGACATCTGTAGAGAAAGCTTGAGAAGAGAGTGGGAAAGAGTAGGACTGGTGTGAGAGAGAGTGAGACTGTGGTTTCTAGACAGCTTGGCTTGTGAAGACACAATCTGAGCTGTGTCAGGTTTCAGCAGACACCCACTCTTTCTCTCTCACGCCCCTCCATGTCTCCCCCACCTTCAGATTAGGGCGAATGATTTAGAAAATTAATCTAATTGTGATTAGATTTCCGTATTATTCAACAAAGACAAGCAGTAAATAATTGTGTAGTAATGGTGGGAATCTTTAATGTAATTATAAATACTTATACATTTTAAATATATAAACTAATAGAGCCTCATAACATAAAAGCTAGTAAATAATAAAGAGGAACAAAAAACATTGCAAGCAATGAATAAAGTGTGCTTTCAGCATTTAAGAGTATCTGAACTATGAGTCATTTTCTCATCTTTATTGTTATTTGATTATTAATGATGACATCATTAGGAGACCTGTATTCACATAATAATGCTCAGATCTTTTTTGAAATAATATAAGATGTGGTTTGTCCTGTCTGTTTAATTCCTTAAGACATTATGTTTACTTTATTTTTTTGCTTTCAAGACTATGTATACTTTCATTTTGCATCATAAAAACTTTTTGAGACGTGCAAGGACGCATGCACGAGGTCTCTTCATAAAGTGTGGTGGAAGCATTTGAAACTGAAAGCCTTCTGTCAGTGAGTTTCCTATGTTTAATATATAAGCACTGCATTCCAAATAACGTAAATGAAGCCTTCATATAGCATTTGTAAGGAAAATACCGGCGGGTGAGAACACGCTCTGTAAGCGTAACATCAAGCAAAGCGCACATTTCTCAAAGCGCACGTTTCTCAAAGCGCATATCCTGTGCAATGAATCCCACGAATGTCACTGTAATTCGCTTAAACCTTTCCAAACTTTATTAAATATTATTTTAGGTTTTGGTAGAGTGTGTGAGAGGAAATGGAAGCAAGCAGAATACGGTTGTTTCTAAAACACACGCAACCCCATTGCGCACATACAGTTAAAATCTAAGCTCACATTTGTTCCGGAATCATTGGAGAGAGAATCTTTTTTCCCAGCCCATTGTATATTATGACTAACACAATATTAGATCGATTAAATACAAACTGTTCTTTCTTGTAGGCCAAGTTGGTGCTTCTTCTGCAGACTGCGCGTCATGTGACCAGAGTGTAATCGCAGCCATTGCGGTTTAAAAATCTTTTGTCATATCGCAATATTATCGCAAAAGCAATTTATTGTTAAGCCTTACTTCAGATCCACCTCTTTAAGTACTGACAAACTCTCCCTGTTGCAGTTTAAAAATACGTGAGCTGCCCCAGATTACTTGTTTAATGACTACAGTAGATTTCACCTCCTCATTTTTGGTTGTATTCATTCATTTCTTTTCTAAAACTTAACATTAAAAGTGTCAATATGTTTGCGGTATCTACATGGAAGAGGAAACTTCTGAATTTAGGAAGAGCCTTCCTCTTTTACTTCCTCAGTCCTGCTCTCCTACTTTCTCTCTTTCCATTACTTCATCTCTTTTTAACTCTTTAAATCGTATGCTGTATTTCAGCACTCCCCTTATGAATAGTCAAGGGTTTGTTCATACATGGCTGAAAGATTTACTAATAAACTTGTCCTTTGAACTCTCTATTCATCAAAGAATCCTGAAAAATGTTTCAGAAAACTAATGATTAAGCAGCACAGCTGTTTTCAACATTGATGATAAGAAATGTTACTTGAGTGGCAAATCAGCATATTAGAATGATTCTGAAGGACACTGAAGACTGGATGTAAATATTTTAAAGTTTTTCACGTCTTCACTATCACACATTCTCTGTGCACAGTGTAAAGATTCGACAAATTAATAATAAAATGTATTGCTGCCTGTTTTCATTATTGATTATTATATAATGATTATATCTTAAAATTAAATGACTAAATCATGTAGTAGGTGATTGACTGATTAGAGGAAGTCTCAGTGAGAAGTGGAACGTGAACAGTGTAAGGTGTTATGAGCACAAGCGATGGAAACGCGAGTGTTGTGTAAGCGTTGTGGAATGTAAAAGAAGTGTGTTTGGCAGTAAGTACGTCCCTATGAGGGACCAAAGCAAAGAACAGCACAGCAGAGTTTATATCGCAGTTCATATCCAGACAATCCGGCTCTAGACAGTCATTCACAGTAAATAATGTTAGTGGACGATTTATTAACAATCTGGTCATGCTTGAAAAAATCTGTATATTATTAGTTTGAAAACCTTAATGTATATTTTAAAAACATGTATATTTTAAATACATTAAAATTTAATTTATGTCATGATTTACCCACTCTGACGTCATTCCAAATCTGTATGACTTACTTTCTTCTGCAGAACAGAATAATATTTTATAAGATATTTTGAAGAATGTTGGTGACCAAACAGTTTTGGAGACCATTGACTTCCATTTCTCAGAAAATCTTTTTTTGTGTTCCACAGAAGAATGATAGCATGATTATATGATACTATTTTCATTTTAGCCATACTTAATGTTTCAACATTATTGCATTAGAATATAATAATTAATAATTATATAATATAATATAATAAACAACCAAATGACAATTATTTTTCTTTTATTGTTATTATGAAAGATAAGAAAAATATTTCAATAAGAGTTTTGGTAGGCTTTAAATTATAAAAAAGAAAGAAAAAAAGGTTATGATTAATGTTACTGATGAAAATGTGCGATGATATTAATTTGTTAATCACTGACATCTCTTTGCAATCACTGATCTGACGCAGTTAAATTTATATTTTTATAAGTGTGGCTTAAGTGTATGAATATTTTTGGCCACTTTGTGTTTCTGCTTTCTGACCTCTCTTTATTTCTCTCTGTAATTCTGTCAGGCGGCAGACAGTGACTAGCACCCCCTGCTGGATAGAGCTGCACCTGAACGGTCCTCTGCAGTGGCTGGACAAAGTGCTCACTCAGATGGGCTCCCCCTCCATTCGCTGCTCGAGTGTGTCATAGGAAAAACGCTCCCTGCACTAACACAACATTTACCACAAGATCTGGAAATAAAAAGTTCCTTCAGGAGTCGAAGGCTGAAAACATTTATACCTGCCAACTAATTGGGTTCCACAGACTCGGTAGCACTTTCACATGTGTTTGTCTCATGTTGGAGGAGTGTATTACAGAATGTGTATATACTTGTTTTTATGTTGTTATTATTAGCCATTTTTATTGCCATTATTGATATAAAATATTGCCATTTATATACATTTTGTTATACTGTAGCATGTGTATGTAAGATCTCTCCTCTGTTGTGATGCTGTTATGTTAGGTACATTTTTACCATAACAGAGGCTTTGTTTTTTTTAAGAGATACTTTTTTTTTTAAAGTGAAGATATTACGTTTTTCAAATATCAGTTAAACTGTATTGTTGAGCTTCTTTTTTTTTTTTTTGGTTTGATCAAAATAATGGAAACTTGGCCCATGTCATAATGTTATGTAGTACATATCAAGAGGTCTTGCCCTTGTTTATGAGAAGGAAACAGGATGTCTTTGACTTCTTGTGTCCAACATGACACTTTTAGCAGTGTGTTCAGATATTGAATACTCAAATTAATATTGCTTTTCGGGTTTCTTCAACACATTACATTTCCACATCACATTTTGTCCAAGCCAGTGAAATATGCTGGACAGCACTTTAAAAAAAAATCATTAAACCGAATACTATATAACAACCTTCATATGTGCACATAACAGTTTATGTAACACTTGTGAACGTGTTATCTAGGTTTCACAGTATCTCTGTTATGTTTGTTGAAATGTTAGGGGCTTTTGTCATTGTACAGGTGGTGAGAGCCTGATACTCCTCCTACAGCAGATTTCCAGTTGTAGTGTTTTTCATCTCTCATTACAGACCCATGCTAAGCATGTATGTATGTGTGTTGAGGGTTATATGAGGCTGTTTTACCTGTTTCAGCCGCCCTCTGTGAGTGTTTTGTAGTATCCAATTTCAACTTTGTCTGCAGCGAGCCGGCTGTCTGTTCTGTGGGACTGGAGTGAATGAATGTGAATTATTATTGAGTTTTACAGGATTAATCACTCATAACTTCATGTGTTGTGCCGCACTTTCATTTGTTATTCTTTAGTGAGTGGGTGAGGAGCTGTTCAAGGTCTGGTGAGGTCTCTGAGTTGTCTGCTTTGGAAATGAAACTTCATCTTTGTGTTGTGGTAGTTTTTGAAAACTGGGCATTGCATATTTTTGCATACTAAGCATTTAATGCTTCATGTCTCACAGTGTTGGTTGTGTCTAAACATTTATAGTTATACACACTTACCTGTGAGCCTGTGTCCTCACATCCTCTAGAAATAAAACCGAGTGAGTGTGCCTTCTCATCAACTTTCACAACAGTTTGTAAATGGAATATCTGAGACTTCTTCACAGGCATTCATCCATATTGATCAAGTGGGTTGTCCAGTGTTGGACCACTCAGGGTTGTGATCTTTTCTCAGCTGAACTTGTAAATATATCTGATAAATTGATTATGCATGCCTATTTTCTGAAATTCATGCCATTTGTACTGTAGACTCTATTTTGCTACCAAATATTTTTTCAGAAGTGGTACGGGAAAGTAAATGCTCTTACCTCTGTGTCTGTAACCGTCGAAAGGGGGGTGTACTGCTGGCAGGTTTTTGTAAGGTTAACCCTGTATTTTTATATATGTCAGTCGGATACTCATAGGATATGGAGAAGGGCTTGAAGAAGGGAAATGTCAGATCATGTACAGTACTTTCAGTTAGCAGCAGATCAGTGTGATGCGCTTGCAATGAGCAGCTCTGCATGCCTTTTGAATTCTCCCAACGTGTTATTAAGGAATCATGGAGGAAAGTTGCGTTTAGCATCATGTACTTCACAGATAGGAGAAAAGATGTGTGACATCTGTGTGCTTACTTTTTAAAAAGGACTGTTGTGGGATTTAGATGCTCTAAGACTTAACTTTGATAAAGTTGACGGGTTATTGTATGAATAGGATTCCTCAAAATGTATTTAAAATCTATTGATGTCATCCGGCAAGATAAAACAGAAGGTACTGATATTATTCAGGAAATGATTTATTGTCCATCTAAGCAAACATGTTTTCTTTGAGGGGAAGAAAATCAAATCTCGTTCTCAACAAATTGTTGAATATATTTTAAGTAATGTGCATTTATTGTGCTTGTGTTAAACTTTCACATTCAGTGATGTTGTGGCTTAGTGGTGATTGTTGTGCTTTCCATGTGTTAGATTTCGTCTCTGTATAAGTATATAATCTTTATTATTTCTCTCCATCTTTTAAAGCTTGTCAGGAGATAAAAATAATTGTTATTGTTGTACTTTTAATAAATATGTAAATGTAAAAGTCAGACCTGATTTGTGTCTTGTACAAACATTCTCCTTTAAGTTCCAGTAGAGTTCTGCTTATTTACTTTTTTTTTTTTAATTATGACAAAAATGTTAATCATCGTGTATTGGATACAGGTAATAAACCTGGCGTGTTCCTTTCTCTTTGCTGCAATAGGCTATGAAAGAGTCAGGGAGGCATGTGAATACTTCTGAACAGTGATTAGGCTACACAAATAATTTCAGGCAAATGCTACTATGCAGCATTACAAAACATCTATAGGCTACCTTATCGATGGATCAGACCGACACCAGAGTTTAGCTGCTTAAACTCTCAACCCAGTTCTGCTGCTGAAAAATTTACACTGAGGTTTGAGGGTCAAAACCTACTAACACGGAGGCTCATAAATGATTTACAGCTTCTCGAATGTGTGGGGCACTGTTTCAAGGTTTGCTTCAGGTTCATGAGGCAACTGAGTTTATTTCGTTAACTTTTTTCCCTTCCAAACTCCAGGTTAGGTGTAGGCTAACAGTAGTCCGGTGGATGATTTCCTTCGTGCTGGCGCTCTCTGTGGGCAGATGAGAGAAACGCATCACCACATTTCGCTGTCACAAGTTTTGTGTATGAAGCAGTGAGACGTCGATGATTGTTTTCGCTGTTGAAACCATCACTCATCGTTAAATGCCTGATTCTTTCTTCTTTCTTTTTTTTCATTCAACCAAAACACTTCACACCTTTATTGCAGAGTAAAATTTATATTAGAGTTTCTGGGCTTCACCTTTATTGGCGGGTTTTTATTGTAGTAAACAGACCGAATTCGGAGGTTCCCGAATATTCGAAGCCTATGTGATGCCTGAAATATATTATTTACTTACCCATTAGGCGACTGGAGCTGAGGGCAGACTTCACGTCTGGGTTTAAACCTTAATCATAGGGTTTAAACGAATGGCGGAAAATTCAACAGACAGTTCAGGTAAAAAAATACTGATGAAGAAGTGTGTTAATTTGTTACAACTTATTTTGTTTATCATCAATTATTTTTGCGTGTTCTTTTACTTGTGTCTTAGACTACAGACCATAAAAAAAAATACTGACACTGAATCTTCACTAGCCTACCTTCCACTGAAGAAAAGTGAAGGGGCCAACGTCCTATGGCGCTGCAGACATCTTGTGCAGATTTGGGATGAAAAATACACTTCTTTGGTACACACTTCCGTCAAAAACACACTTCTTTGGTAACATTGTTGATTTCGTGAAGTCCTGTGACAGCAGTGACCATAGAGATCCACTTTTGCAACACGACTGAAGCGTGATGTTGTGACACTTCCCGTCATTTCTGCATTTCAATTGGTTCAAATGCAGGGCTGCCTTCCCATGAGGGTCGCTGGTGCGTGCACCCTTCCGGGAAAAGAGCCCGTAAGGCCCATACAAGGACATTCCGCCCTGTTGACGTCAAGCGGACTCATACTCGGAAAAAAAACTCTCCAAAACTTGTGAGAAACCGGAATTCCAGTATTCTTGACACAGAAATACTCCATCAAAATTCCAACTTAGTTTTTGAAACTTTGTCCATTTTTAGGATGGGAATCCAAGTCTTTAACAGTGTAAAAAGCTGTCACAAAAATAAAAATACATGTCACAAAATATTAATCTGCTTGTGCTACAGTGTAAAAAAATATTTAGGAAAAAGTTACCTGGTTGCCTTAAAATTTTGAATTCATTGAAATTAAAATTTTGAGTTAATACAATGAACATTTTTTGAGATTCAACCACCTTTGTTAAAATATTAATAAAAAATTGTGTACGCATATTGGGTAATTATGTGTGTTTTATTTCTGATTACGCATGCAGTGAAACATGCCAAATAGTGCTATTTTCATGATTTATCAAATTTTTTATGTGGTTCAGACACAATAATATTTTGAGTTCCTATTTATTAAACAAATTTTCTTCATTGTATCAACTAAATTTTTTAATTTCAATAAAATCTAAATTTCAAGGCAACCAGGTTACTTACTTTTATAAGTTAAACCAAAAAAAAAAAAAAAAATTATAGTGTTGGCCTATTTTCTATTAGGTAAACTGTGTATAGACTACATATTTGTAGTTAAACTACTTTTCTCTTCTGCTCCTTTGAGTAGTGAAAATGACAACAAATAGGCCTAATCATATTTTAAAACATAAAAACATTGGTGCAAAATAAAACAGTTAAGTGCAGGGTGAACTAACTTATCGAACTACGCATAGCATTAGATTTAGATGAAAAATAAAGTGGAATAAAAGAAGGAAGGACCCTGTTATAATCATAAGTAGGCCTGTAATACAGACTGGAAGTCTTTATTATTAAAGACTAGCACTTTAGCATCACTGGATAGTGAAAGATGTCCTTACAGCTTTTGATGAAAGACTGACAGAGATAAACTGAACACATGACTCCACCTCCCTCTCATCCGGCTTACAGCATCAGGGCTAGTGACAGCCACTACCTATATTGGTAAACAAATTAATCTTCTTAAAGGTCACAATTTGCTGTAGCACGTCGCTGTCTATCGGTCTCTCTCTCTCCGTTCCCTCTTGATGAGCGCGGGAGAGGCTGTCAGATTCCCCTGCTATCAGCATTCTGCTCAGGTGACTCACACCTGATTGCGGCGCTACGCACTGCTGCGTCACAGCTGTCTCCGGACAGAAGATAAGACAGGGCCTCGCGTCTCCAACTGCCGCGCACTGGAACTCTGCCCAACGGGCGATGCGTATCTGTGTTACTGGCCAGCATTTCTCCATTCAAGCCTTCTGTCGGCGACAAAGATGTACTCTCCGTTTCTCTTTTAGATCGTGAACACCTGTTCTGCTTAAGACCTCGGCTCGGTCTCCAGAGAGCTGAGCCTCAGCGCAAAGCAAAATGATCAGGATCGTAGAACTAGGCTGCGTGTGTTAGATGTAGGCATATTTACTGTTAAAAGAAAAGGGCTTCACACACCAAATTGAGTGGAAGTCACAGGACTGATGCTATTTACTTTTTCATTGAAGTGAATGCATGTGTCAATATGTGATCACAGACAATAAACACACAAAGTGTGCTATCACCTTGTAGCCCAAGACTGTTGCCCTCTGCCACTGCAGCTAAGCAGGGTTGAGCCTGGTCAGTACCTGGATGGGAGACCTCCATAAGGAAACTAAGTTGCTGTTGGAAGAGGTGTTAGTGAGGCCAGCAGGGGGTGCTCACCCTGTAGTTTGTGTGGGTCCTAACACTCCAGTATAGTGATTGGGACACTGTCTGTATCTGAAGCTGACTCTTTGCCTTACCTTATCAGACAATGGCTTGTACGGCAGCATTTTGTGCAAGAAGGCACCTCACAAAACAAATTTCGGACAGACTTCTAAGGCAGTGTAACAGTTTAATGATCTATAGCAGAATAGTGTGAGCTTTGGTGAGGACTTGTGGGACCTAACACTTCAGACACTGTATGCTAGGGGTCTCCAAACTCTGTCCTGCAGGGCCACTCTCCTGCAGAGTTTAGCTCCAACCCCAGTTAAAAACACCCGAACCACCTAATCAGTGTCTAACTAGGGCCTTGTAAGACACTGGCTGTGACACTGGCTGACCTTATAAGGCTGCGTCCAAAACCTAGGCAGCTGACATGTTGTCTCGCTGCCTTATCAGGCAATGATTTGTAAGGCATTCACAGGAAGACAGGAAGTGAAGCTAGCATTAGATTTGAGCCTTGATGCCTTCCTACCTTAAAATGTGTTCTCTGAACGAAGGCATCCTTTTCCAGGTTTCGGACGCTGCCACTAAGCTGGTTCAGGTGTGTTTATTTGGGGTTTGAGCTAAACTCTGCAGGACAGCGGCCCTCCAGGACTGAGTTTGAAGACCCCTGCTGTGTCAAAAAGCTCTGTCCTTTGGATGAGGGCCATGAGGTGTTAAAGCGAAACCCTGAATCTCCATGCTCATTAAAAATACCATGTCATTTGAAAAAGAGTAGGGGTGTAACCCCAGCATCCTGGACAAATTTACCCATTGGTCTCTGTCCATCATCATGGCCTCCTAATCATTCCCATATATAATGATTGGCTTCATCATCCTATGGTGGGCGTTCTGTCGCAATATGGCTGCCATCGCATCAACCGGGTGGATGCTGAACATTTATGGTGTTTGAGGAGATTCCCCCTTCCATGTAAAATGGTTTGAGTGCTGAGAAGAGTGCTATAGCTAACTAATTTTTATTAATTAATTAAGTCCACATTTATTAGTGCTTTCATTTTGTCCTTCACATTCTCAGGGTTCTCTTTTGAGTGCATTAATGAAAAGGCATTTTTGTGAATTAGTGTGTTACTTTAAAAATAACTCATTTAATCCCTTTCACAGCACCAAACTGGTCCTTTTCACACCTCAATGTTTGTGTGAAGAAGTTTCAATGGAGAGTTTCCAGCTCAGAGTTTGAATAGTCAGAAACTAATGGCTTGAATTTCCTAAATGTGTAGTTATATCATGCTAGTAATAGTCAACAGAGCAGTGTAAATAATTATAAAATAGTTAAGACTGAAATGTCACTGTCTGCAAATGTATTAGGGATGAAATATAAATTGGAGATTACAAAAAGAGAAACAAAGAAAACACTAATGTTCTACGTAAAACAAGCTTAAAAACTGGGCTTGAACTTCATTAATCCGTACATGTGCATTTCTCATTTTTTATGAACATCAGCTTCATACTGTTATACAAGCTAACAACAGTTTAAAATGTGTTCATTATCAAGTTCAACTATGATAGTTGAATTGTTTTATCAAACTTACCAACGGTCTATTGTCATGTAGCTATGCCATGTGACGTCATGTGGACTGTGGAAAAGGCCTATTAAATATGCTTGTGAAAGCAATCACCTCCCTGTTCCACAGACTGCAAATCTAACAGTTTTAGTTTTAGTCCAGCAGCTGCCAAGCTCCTGATTAATGACCGCTCAATCCCTGCCCAATGAAGAGTAGCCATTTGAGTGGGACAGAAATCAAGACAGCGACCCATTACTAATAACATTCTACTCCAGCAATCTATTGAGCGCTCAGACCACTAGTGGTTATTGTACTGGTTGATGGCTGTGAGAACCATATGTGAGGCAGGGCAGCAGGTTAATAATCTTACGTTTCAGTCTGACCATTCATATCCATTTGCACTATACACTTACCTTGGTCATTTACTGCAGTACCTTATTTGATAATGGTAGAACTGAAGTCTTGATCTTGTTTATTACATGGTACTTGGTACTACATGCTCTCACAAGGTCTTGCAGTGACCTGTGGTCTTTGACTCTTTAGATTCTCATGGCTCTTTATTATTTAAGACTGCTTCAGGTTATCTAATACCTTATACCAGGAAAAACTTGGATGGCTTATTACATGTATACAACAATAGCCCTGTTAAATGTTTCTTGATCATTTTGGCCAATCATTGCCATTATATTTGAATGCATAATTTCTTTAATTTAATATACTATAGGATACTGCACGAATGTCTACACAATAAGCTACATGAAGTAATATAAATGTATTATTATCTTAGTAGCTAAAATATAAAGAAACAATTCAACAGTGCTGGGTTCAATTATTTATTTGTTTTTTAGCTTAAGTGGTACCCCACCCCAAAATGATAGTTTTCTCATCATTCACCCTCACCCTCATGCCTTTCCAGATGTATGAGAGAATTTTAATTGTTGGGTGGAGAATCCCTTTAATATCATTGGCATTGGATTGATAGATTAACTGATCCAGTCAGGGCAGCTGTAGGGTCTGTTTGGGTCATGGTATAATGTGCAACTTAATGTAGACAGATGGATTTCAATCAAAGCAACAGTTGTTGAAGTGGAGAGAAAGACAAAATAATTTCTTCTCTGTTATTAACTTACCAAATGTTGACAACGAAGTCTCAAGCCAATTTGTTCATTCCAAATTTGTGTGGTATCTCTGTCAAAGCAGTTTAGCTGCAGGGAGGAAAGGAGCAGCATCTGGATACTAATGAAGCACTGAAGAGCTTGTGCTGTTCCTAGTTGTGCTGTCATGTCATGTTGTCCTCTTGTCAGCATCACAGAGATGTTTTTATCTTCCAGTGTTCAGAAATAAGTAAAATAGCCCATTTGGTGTCATGTAATTTGATTAATGAATTTGATCAGTGTAGACCCTATAAATCACACAATTTATCAAACATATAATATTCATATGTTAAATCTCCTCTTTATGAGCAACTTTGACTCAAGATCCACTGCTGACATTTAAAGGTGCACTATGCAACTTTCCGTCCACTGGAGGGCGCCTATTCTAAACAAAGGCGTAGTTTGATGAGGCCAAGTTTGAGCACAGAATCTTGGGATATGTGATCTTCACCTCACAGCCGGTGGAAAATAGGACACGGGCAGAAATCATGTTGATGGATGCTGTTATTAACGTTACTGTAGTGTAAAGCAGAGCAGGGCCGAGTGTTGTGGAGTTGAGCAAGGCTGCTGGAGCGATTGTTAAACAAGCACACGGCTCGCGAGTACCGGGACTTTTATTATGATGGGACGGGACACAGTCGCCGAGCTCCCGCACTTCCGCGTTTCCGGTTATGATTATATGGTTAAGCAGCTCTGTTTATCATATTAGATACATTTAATTGTGTTTAAAATGATGTTATGACGTTACTCTGTGCGTTTGCTCGGCGCTGCTGTGACATGTTCACACTGCTAAAGGAAAAGTGCTTCTGCCATATAAAACTGAGGGTAACGCAGATATGACACAATTGACAGGCGACTCCCTTAAACGCTATGCTGACACGTCCTGGTTCATTAGTTAAAATAGCAATTTTCTCACAATTTACAAATAGTTGGAATAATTTGGGATATTGTAAGTACATATATACAAAATATATAACACTGGCCTAGTTTTTGGATATTTTGCAAAAATACTACATAGTGCACCTTTAAATCATTCGTTAAATATTTGCGATTATTTGAAAAACTTTTTTGACCTCCTCATAGGCTGTTTGTCCGATTTCAGCAAAACTTGATATGCATCATCTAGAGACCCTCATGGCAAAAAGTTATTAAAAGAATTTTGATCTAACAGGTAATTTTGAAGAAACATGCTTAGTTTCATGAATGTCTGTTGAAGTTTTTACAATTTAGAAATTGGAAAATGGTTTAGTATGTTTACTTTGCATTTAGAATTACGAGAACATCAGCACACACACACACACACACGTCTGGTTCACTATCTTTGTGGGGACTATCAGACGTAATGGTTTTTATACATACAAACCATATTTTCTGTCCCCCTACACTGCCCCTGCCCCTAAACCTACCCATCACAAGAAACATTCAGCATTTTTACTTTCTCAAAAAAACTCATCCTGTATGATTTATAAGCCTTTTGAAAAGTGGGGACCGCTGCTGGTTCCCACAATGTAGGTAATCTCAGGTTTTACAAACCTTATGGGGACATTTGGTCCCCACAATGTAATATAAACAAGGGCACACACACACACACACACACACACACACACACACACACACACACACACAGTAAATTCTAAACTAAAGTAAGTAAACTGTCAGACACAGACGAGGACACAGATTAGTGCAAGTGCAAAGTTTATTATCAGAGGTAACAGACACAGGTGATACTTAGATGGATGGTGACACTCAGACGAAGGACGTTGGAAGTGAAGACGATGATGATGGTAAAGACGAAGATGACGAAGGAGACGATGATGCTGAAGACGAAGAAGGTTACAGGTGAGGGCTTCGATGAAGGACAGGTAGTCACGGGTGGATCGGTGCAAGATCAGACAGTGAGTGTGAAGGTGAGGAGTGCGAATAATATGAATTATCGCATATGCAATAATTATAATGGGAACACTTTATTTTGTATAATTACTACAGTAATAACAGTAAATTATACATAATTACAAGTAACCAATCATAAATCAAACCCTATGTATTATAACCAGAGGTGGACAGTAACTAAGTACATTTACTTGAGTACTGTACTTAAGTACACTTTTTGAGTATCTGTACTTTACTTGAGTATTAGATTTTCCGGAAACTTGTGACTTTTACTTTACTACATCTGAAAGACAAATATTGTACTTTTTACTGCTCTACATTTCTATCAAAGTCGAAAGTCGTTTCTGTAGCAGCTTTGAAAGTCAGTGGATGATTTTTTTCTTCTTTAAAAGGTGTTTTTGAACACTGATCAGTTTATAGCTAAATGGAAGAAGATGGATGTCAAAAGGTTCATTTTGGCAAGTATTCACATAAACAAAGTAGATTATGTCTTAAGTTAACATAAACAGTTGGGAGAATATCAGATGTGTATCAATGTATAGGATCCGTGCGTTCGGCCGCAGAGCTCTGTAACTTTTATACAAGTTTAAATGAGTTTAAGTTAGTTGTATGCTATTATGTCAGATGGAACATCACTGACTGGCTTAAACCATGATGGCATAGTTTACATTCATACAACAACAATAAAATAATGTGCTGACATAAAAAAAAGAAATGTACTTTTGAAAACAAATACTTCTGTACTTTTACTTAAGTAAAAATCGTTTTTTACAACTTTCACTTGTGACGGAGTTATATTTGACCAGTAGTCCTGTTACTTTTACTCAAGTAATGAAGTTGTGTACTTTGTCCACCCCTGATTATAACCCTATAGTAATGTATATTACATTACATTTAATAAAGACACCTTAAAAAAGAGTGTAACCAAAATATTTAAATTTAATTTCCATCACAAAATGGAAGATTACTTTTGTTCCATCAAGCAAAATGAATAGTTTGTGAAGTTGGGAATAAGTTTAAAAATAATTTGCCTGGTATTGCCACTATTATAAACTATAGAGATAGACAAAAATGTGTGCTTTAGAGTTTAAGTTCACAGAGCAAAAAGTGCCTTTAGTCAAGGAAACATCCAACATTATACAAATATATGGTGCAAACCTGCTTTTGTCAAATATGTATTTATTTACTCTTATATATGTGAATTTCTGACAAAAAAGGGAGTGCGAGAGTCTCATTTACACATTAATACGTTGTTAATTACACCCATAATGTCCCCCTGCTAGCTACACCATGTTGCTGACTAATTGAATATATGAGTCGAAGATGTTTGAAAGCCTGTAACTGATTTAATTAATGCAGATTTTGCTTTAAGCATTGCCCGTTAAAAGATCTCCGTACGTCGGTGTGTTGAGGTGTGTATGTCTGTGCGTAGCAGTGTTAATCCTCCTGTCAATGATCAGTGTTTGTCTTGATTTCTGGCAGCTGGCAGCCAACTGGAAACACATCAGGTCTTCCAGGAGGGCAATTCCCCAGCATCCCTCATTATGGATCTCTCTCTTTTTCTCTCTCTTGCCTGCAGGTCCATCACACACGCACGCACGCACACACAGCCATCACAGATTTGAGGCAGCCTTCTCGTCTTATTCAAATTGGTCTCGGCAGGAAAATGGGTTCATGATGATGGGGGTAATAACAGTGTAGAAAAGAGAGCGTCTTCAGCTTCAAACACCATTTAATTTGGAGATTAAGCTAATAAAAAGCCATTAAGGCCAATGCCTTGCTGTTGTAGCAGGCCGTAGTGATACACAGTAATTCCTTCTCATTTAACGCAAATGAGCTATAAAAGATTAGGACTGGGCGTGTTATTCCTTTTATGTTTATATGTTTCCCAAGGTTTATGGAAAAGAATAATCAGTCTGTTTTAATGTGTTGCTTTTTTCCCCGACTATGGTTTCACAACACGAGGACCCTTTGTGCAGAGAAAACAAAAAACAGCCAGATTTATACACAGGTTTTAATCAAATTTGCAGTCAAAATGATTAGCTATAATGTCTGATATTATTTAGCTCTAATTACCAGCAGATGGTGTCTTTATCTGCACTTAGGGCACACAAGTCTTGGAAATGCTGCATGCACAAGAATAATTAAGAAGTTGACTTGAGCTGTTTTTTTTCTGGTCTACTTTTGTGAGCTTTAATAGTCAGACTCAGCAGCCTCATGTTAATTAGTGCTAATTTGATAATTTGATTACATTTATTCCTTTAAATCCAAGCATTCTCGATTGTTGCTCAATGCGCTTTATTGGCATAGCAAATAATGGTATATTTGTATTTCAGTAGTAGCAGTAGCTTCTCTCTCTCTCTCTCTCTCTCTCTCTCTCTCTCTCTCTCTCTCTCTCTCTCTCTCTCTCTCTCTCTCTCTCTCTTTCTCTCTCTCTCTCCTCTAAATGCAATTATATGTATTATTCATGCAGGAGATGATCTTGTAAGAGTACAATTCCTCCTCACCTCTGGAGATAGATGGACACTTATGTCTGTCTGTGATGTTGTTGGGAATGGGAACACAGCGCTCACCTGTGGAGAGGGAAGCAGACCAGCTCACTGGGGTATTGATGGAGTCATGCAGAGTTAATCAGACTCAATGCCAGCAATGATTCCTTCATTTCCTGCAATGCAGAATTAGAGGGTAATACAGACCCTGTTGGAACTTTATCAGCATATGCTCTTGTGTAATGTGCCTGTTCCATTAGGTATAGATACATTCCGTAGGACAGAATCGCGTTACCCGAAACGTAGTTGTAAAACTGTGGTTTTGGAAAGTACCCACTCTGCCCACAACAAAGCTGAATATTGACATTCAGTAATCTCTTGCAATCTGTCACTCACACGAGATCACAGCAATAGCAAATGAAAACAAACCAATCAATTCAAGGCAAAACTGAGCCCTGCCCTACTTTTTTTTTTTTTTTTTTATAGATGGCATGCAATGACGTCACATCCCGCTGGGACAGCCGGACTGAGTGGCAAAACATCCTGACTGGCTCCTGGCTTTACTTGTGAAAACAACACACTGTAAAAAATAAATTAAGGTCTCCAATTGAAAATTTTCTAGTGACTGATCACATCTAAACTGTTCAGTTTGCCGAATTGAATTTCAGTGAATTAAATTGCATCAATTCACAGAATTTCAATTCGGCCAACTAAAAAATATAGATGTGATCAGTCACTAGAAAATTTTCAATTGGAGACTTTCTTTTTTTTTTTACAGTGAGAGTAAAACAAATGAGTATCTGCTTAAATTAAAGGCATCTTGGCTTGACAACTGATCCTCACAACTCACAACCAAGGAACCAGTGGTCCGTGTACATTGACATGTGGCCAGAAATTGGGCCTGCCTGCCTAGGGTTCAGTTGTTTCTGCAAAATCCATTGGCTTTTCTGAATCTTTGTTAATCAAGTATTCTCTTCAAATATTATATAATTGACCAACAGTATAAGAGAAAGTATGAGCTGTTGTGTGCTCAAGTAGGCCAGCTGCCTAGATTTCACGTTTGCAATGTATTTGTTTATGTCCAAAAGTGTCCTTGATGGCTTATGAGTGTCCCGATCATAAAACCTTTTAGATATGTAGTATACATTCAGCATGTTTGTAAAAAATAGGTGATTTGATAGGATAATTTGAGTGGGATTTGGACGTAATTATGGAGGAATAAGCGAAGGCTTTGCTTTGATGTTATTGTCTGCTGTGAGAGCAAGTGAGGCAAGCTCTTCGTTCTGCTGCAATTACAGACCCTTCAGTGTAAGGCTTATTTGAGCTTAACAGTTGGCAGTGCATTTATTTAATATGTAATCAGTACACATAGGCCTAAAATGTACATTTTTCTTAAACTTACAAAGATTTTCTGCCACACTTTAATTACTATGTTTCACTGCTAGACAGGAAGCTTATGTAAACAAATTATGAAGTTTCACGGTGTCCTGCAAGCACCTTTTATAAATACGCCTTTTATTTTTATTTTTTTACTAGTCACCTACTGTATCACGCAGAACAAGCTGTTAGCTCACTTTAATTCTCAGGGTGACATAGTTAGTATCCATCCCATAATTGTAGTGGTATCTGCACTGTTAATTACTGAAGTAAATGGTTGAACTGCTGCCAAGGACCCATTGTGTTGGGGCTTTGAATTGTGTTTTTACCATCTGTAGAATTGGGAAGAGGAGAGAGGGGAGCAAAGGAGCAGGGGGAGGCTGAAGTGCAAGCTCACAGCCTCGGGGTCTGAGGCCATATGGAGCCAGCACTTCGCCTGCGCTTTATTGCACACCTTGCTGTTTTAATCAATGGCAAGCCTGTTCACAGGACACATAGAACAGAGGTTATTGCACTGTGTCAGTGGGTTTTTTTCTGCTTGATTGTTTCTTTCTCATGTCCAGAAAACTTTTGCACTTGACTTTACATGTGCTTATATATTGTTTGTGAACTGTGGTGTGTGTTTGTTTCTATGGTTGAATATATTTATTCCACTATGCTGTTTCCTTAGTTTTTTCAAACATAAGCTGAACAAATGTCTTTTTCTCGTGCATAACTCATCGTTCTAAAAATGCAGCACTAAATTCACTCTTTAAAATCTGCATCTCGAAACATTTTTTTTGTTTTTTACATACCTATGCCCGTGTGTTTTCCATTTTTCAACGCTAAAACATGAATGTTCTGAATGTTCCCCTAAACTGTCTATTTTGCTCTGCCAATAAAAGTGGTTCCAAACAAAGCCACGGTAGAATTAATTGCTCACATCCAAGCACAATACAGTAGCTGTGTGTGTCTGAATGAATCAGTGTTGTTGAATGAATTGCTTGAGTGAATGATTCAGTGACTCAGTAGTAAAGACACTTAATGATTCTGTAGCTGTGTCTCATTTCAGAAAGGCTGCATCCTCCGGAGGTCGCATTCAAAGGGTGCATACGTCATAAGGCCGTCTCATTTCAAAAAAGTGAGTAGGACTCTCCAAATGCGACCTTCGAATGCGTCCTTCTTTCACAGGAATTCGGAGTGTACATGAGGTGTAGCCTTCAGGGCTGGAGATAACCCACAATTCTTTGCATCTCCGTTAACAACCGTCATTTTTTTTGTTATTGTATGAAAAAACGGCGTCACCGCGCCAGATATACATGCGAGCGTAGGTGTGGTGTTTAAAATAAGTAGTTCAAGCTTTTTTTTTTTTTTTTTTTTAAGGTCTATTACCTCAAACAGATATTTTGGTAAACAGGATTAAAACTGTTTAGTGCATTTTAAACGTTTAGAACAGTACATTGCTGTCAAGACAAGAAACATTTCATAGTCATTTTCAAGTTATAAATAATTTTCATTCATATAACTGCCATGAGAGGCTGAACTTGTTGGCATAGCAACATGATACTTCCTGCCTGTGTGTCCTCCGAAGGACGTCTCGTTTAATTCTGTTTGAGGACACTCCATATACTGCATCCTAAACAGGACATGTCCTCCGGAGGACGCAGCCTTCGAAATTTAACGAAATGAGACACAGCTTGTGTTTTCAAACGATTTGACGGAGTGAGTGATTCAATGGCCCTTTCCAAATACCATACTTGTGGTCTTGGCCACTTGTGAACCCATATACTTGACAAAAAGTAAATGTACAAGACTATTATGTCTAATAAATGCCTAATCTCAATGTCCTTTATACACACTAAACCCACACCCCTAGGCTAATCGTTGCCCATTATTTATCATGTTCTGGAACTAATGTGCCTGAAATCACAAGTTGTTGAGTAAAACTTTCCAGATAAATTGATAAAAATGTATATTACATTATAGTACATTGTAGTATTTCAGTGGTGCAGAATGTTTATTTTGAATACTGTTTGCAACTACTTTTTACTTAATTAGAAACACCATAATTACTAAACCACATATATTGTTTAGTAGACCCAATGGTTATTTTAATGTTAAAACAAGAAAATGATAAGCTCTTTAAAACACTATAAGCGGGTAATCAAAAATAATCAGGTAATCAAAAGTTCTAAACACACTTGCAGCCTTCACCCACTTTAACACCGGAGCCGACTGTAAATGTGTCATCTAAGTAGACAAGTGGTCAAGTACAAAGACCACAAAGACTTAGTTGAGTGTATTTGAACAAACGGGTTGAACATTCACTTATAAAGTGTCAAAAGATTCAACTTTGTATAATGCTTTTATCCAAATACAGGTTATACAATTAGTCAAACAGCCACATCACAGTTTGGCTTGCTCATTCTCCACTATTGGCTTAGTGCAGTCATTATGCCTGGCTGGTGAGGCCTAATGTTACAGCTTGTGGTAATGGTTACACTGTGTGTAATGGTGAGTTTGTGTGTGAAACTCTTCATTGCAACGTTATAGTTTGTGTTAATGGGGCAGAGAGCGTGATGGGGCGTGTGTATTTGTGTGTAGGAGTGCATGGCAGGTTCAGTCAAATGTTATAGTTTGTGTTAATGGTGCATTTAGAGTGCTAACTGCTACAGTCCCAGCTGTAGACACAGCTAGGCCTCCCTCGCCCCAGTTAAACCCAACCCTCCCCAAAAGCTGAGAGTGGCTCCTGCTATTTGCCAGCCTGTGTGCATATTGTTTAATTATTGGCTGTTCTGGGAGCACCACAGGAGGGAACCCGCTGAAACTTACCGAGATGAATGCAAGGTTACTCATTTTGTACTATGCAAGGTAATCAAACCACATGTTTTTTTCATGGAGAGGATATCAAGTTTGCCTGTTGTTGAAGTGGCTGTATTAGGGCATATTCAGGTTAACAGCCCGAGGCAAGAGTGTGTGTTTCAACTGACTTATGACAGTAACTGTGCTGGGCAGCAGCAGTGTCCTCAATTATATTCATTCATCACACACTGACTCGGTATAGTATCAGCAGATGGAGACGTCTTTCCTTTATAAAAGTGATTTAGATTTAAAGTGCTTTTCTGTTAAGATTTTACTTGTGGTATGTTAAAACAAATTGCATGGCTTTCCCTGCAAATTGGTGTATGTATTTAATTTGATTTGTTTTATACATCAGCGTAGAAAGGATTGATTAAAATTTCACACCAAATAGAGTATGGCTAATGGAAATTCAGATTTCCCATCACAGAAATAAATTAATAGAAAACTTATACAAAAAAATTCTTTAAAAAAAAACATTAAAAAACGTAAACGACCACAAATGTTTGTTTAAAATTCGCCAAATTCAAAGTGAGTGTTAATTCTTTAAAAGCAATGTAAATAACATCTTAATCAACAACATTCTCGAGGGCATGAAATCTTTAAAAATACATTGCTTTACTAATCAAGCAATTTGCTGTTGAGAAAAATCAATAGTTACTATGAGAGTGGGTTAACAGTAAGGGCAGCAGCATTTGAAAGCAGGTGATCATTATCGCCTGACTCAAGTTATTGAATTGTGAATAAATGCAGCGTGCCTGGAGTCTGCAGGCGCGGCCACCCTCAATTACTAACCTGAGGGACCTCCTGCAGAAATCTTCACACAGCAATTAACAACATAATTAAGAGGTAAAGTCATTGTGCCATTCTCCCACAGCAGAAACAAGAGTGCCATTGACCAGATGAAAGAGGGCTGGCCTCTGATTGATCGTCCAGTTGACTTGCTTGCACAGGCATTTATCACCCTCTCCAGGATAGAGTGAGAGAGAGAGAGAGAGAGTATGGCTGTGTTTATAGGGAAGATGATGTGCTTAGTCTTGGTAAAGTGTCAGGGGCCTTGTATTTCACATCATTAGACAATTGTGTGTTAATGAGCTGTCACATCCATCTCTAGTTGAAATGTTTCTGATGCACATCCTTGTGTATTTCTACAGATGCAAGAAACAAATGGTTCTCTTATTTCACATCCTTTACCAAACTGGCTCTGTTTTTTCCCCCATTCAGATCAGCTGCCATTACGCAGAAGTCCCCCTTATTGAATGTCTGCTCATCTGATTGAACAGATGTAGGTGTACAGCAAAAGGTTAAGCATTTTTCATTCAGTGCTCCAGGAACGTAATGACTGCAGATGTGTTTTTGCCAACACCAAACTATCTACATTTAAAAGCCCAATATTCCCTACTGAACTGCTTGTTGTAACATTAATTGGTCCTTTGTAAGATTGCATGTCTGTTATATGTTACATTCATATACCATGTAACTCAGCTATTCATGTTTATAATTTTTTTTATTTAGTTTAGTTTAGTGTTATATGTGATAAACAAAAACAGTCGTCTGATACATTAGTTTCAGTTTATTTAATGTAAAAACCATATCTTTCATTTTGTAACATTTCAAGTTACAAGTTTTCTCTCATTATATGAGGAATCTAAAACAGATTAGCCACTATGTGGACTCAAAGGATCGAGGGACCTCCAAGCGTTATAACACCTGTGATAGATTTCTCATTTATATAGCTTCTGTTTCTCACCCTCCCGTGGGATCTGTGAAATTGAGAGGCAAACATGAGGAAGGTTGGAACACTCTGTGATGGAACATCAAATAAACTGCCAGGTCTTATTGTGTCGATAAACTAATTTCTCGTTTAGGGTTTGACCTTTGACCTCTAGCCGCTGGACCATCCGGGGTTGTGACAGGAGAGAAAATCTCTTGGGAAGGAGATGGGGGAATGAGAAACAGAGTGAGAGTGAGATTGTACCCATCAAGGATGTGTCAACAAAATATCCCCCACACATCGACTCTAGCAATAATAAAGTTCCTTCCTGTTTCCTCATGTGCTGCATGTTTTACAGATGGATCCCCTGCTACAAAGCGAGCACACCTAATGAGCCATCTCCATTTCCTTCCACACAATCATGGAATGAGGTCTGCTCACAATGCCTTTGTTTGCCAAGAAGCTGTTGTCTGTTTATACAGAACTATGGCCTCTTAGCAGATTCTTCTGAGGTATGTTCTCTTTTTTTGTTTCAATGATGTGAGGTGCTCAATTCATTTCCACCACCAGAGGGCATCATTATATGGACAGAATGGGAAGGAACTCCATCAGGATCCTTCCTTTAACTTCAAATTAGCGCATTACATCCATTTCTTTGACTTTAAAACGACCCTCAGATTTCAAATACAAACACACATTCATGAAGAAAATTCATAAAGACAAAAGTGCTATTCATCAAGCCTGCCGTCTCTGACCTGTGCAAGATTGAAACGTGTGGCCGGTCTCCATCACAGACAGGGGTCACAAGACACGACAGTCAAACATTTCCTGTGTCATTGGGGGGTTTTACAGTCTGAACTTTTACTCTGTAATCACACAAAGGCTCTTGCTAGTTCTACGCACACAAAGAAGCACAAAATCCCTAAATACAGCACAGCAGCTCGGTCAACAGACCATCACATGTTTATAGATATTTTCCACACTCTGTATGATATTTACAGGCTACTTTAGACTATGTAACATTAGCTGCTTATGTGCAATGGTACTCACAGCACTATATAAGTGCACTGAATCAGCTTTCTGCACACAAAGGGAGCTGGAGTCTTTCAAAACATTAAAGAAACCCACAAACATAAAAGCCCAAACGTTGCACGAAGTGCTGGACAAACCCAATTACATTCAATACTCCATTTACATTCAACCCTTTTGCAAAAACCTACTTCAATTTATCTATTTATTTACTGCTTTTTTTATTTTTTGAAGGCTAGCGTCAGGTCCTGTGTGTTTGCCCTTGTGTTAGATGGCTGCATTGTGGCTTTCCCTGAGGCTCAGCTGCAGGATTGTGGTTTTTAATGAAAAAGTGACGCTATAGAGCACAGGTACAGACTAGGCTTGTATTTCAGCTGCTTTTGTTATGTTTTACAATGAGGCAGTGCGGTTGGATTCTTACAGACACTGTAAATGACCCTCTGGAGCCTGCATGCTCATCATGCGGGCCGCTGGATTAGGCATACGGGAGCTGCTTTAGGATCGATACTGGGCAGAATACTTCTACCTTCTGCCTGTAGTTCTGCCCATTAAGTCTGTCTTATTTAGACGTATTATATAAATATAACTGAGACGGGGAGGCTGGGATATGTGATCAGTCTCACAGAGAAAAACCTAAACTAGAATGTGAATGTTGCAAGATACCAGGTTCAGATTTATTTCTAATATCCAATCAGAATTAGATTCAAAATACATTTCTTGGCCAGGTTGCACTTTATTATACGGTCAGTTGCAGCATTAGTGCTCAAAAATCTCCTAATAAAGACTGTTTTCAGTGGCAACACTATATCTCATCTATGAAACCTGTTTTTCAGTCTATTCAAAATCATTTTTTGTTATTTGTATCCATGTAATCAATGGAATAACAAAGTCAGTCATTTATTATCGCAAAATAAGATGATACTTTAAGATAATAAAATAAGATTGTTAAAAAAATAAGACCCTTCTGCTTGGTCATCCTGTTGGTGTTTTTATATTCAAAAGTTTGGGGTAAGATTTGTTAAATGTTTATATGGTTGCAATTTATTTCTGTGATGGCAAAGCTGGATTTTCAACATCATTCCTCCAGTCTTCAGTGTGTCACATGATCCTTCATAAATTATTCTAATATGATAATTTGGTGCTCAAGAAATATTTCTTATTATCAATGTTGTAATCAGTCGTGCTGCTTAATATTTAAACCGTGGTTACACCCTTAAAAATAAAGGTGCCAGGAAGAACCAAAAATAGAGTTTTACAGTGATGCCATAGAAGAACCATTTTCGGTTCCCCAGAGAACCGTTTTGTAACCATTTTATAGTCTAAAGAACCTTTTTACAGTACAAAGAACAGTTTGTGCAATGGAAAGGTTCTTTGGATATTAAAGGTCCTTCATGGAACCATACACCCTGCCAAAGAACCATTTAAAAACCTGTATTCTTTAAGAGTGTACGTTTTTTTCTTTAGGATTTTATGGTGAATATAAAGTTTGATAGAACAGTATTTGTTTGTTTTTCATTAGAATATTTTTTGGGGGGGCTTTTTCATAGTCAAGTCACCTTTATTTGTATGGCACTTTTTACAATGACAATTGTTTATATAGTTAGTTATTAACTGTGGCTGATCCAAATAAATAAATGTTGTATAGAAGTGTGTGTGTGTGTGTGTGTGTGTGTGTGTGTGTGTGTGTGTGTGTGTGTGTGTGTGTGTGTGTGTGTGTGTGTGTGTGTGTGTGTGTGTGTGTGTGTGTGCTGATGGTATCGCAGACATTACTGGATCTTATAACAGGACTGTGGTTGTCTAAAATAGAAGGAGTAGCACTTATTATGTCTTCATTATAGGTCAGATCTAGAGGCAGTGGTATTTGAGTACATTAACATACATGCTGGCAGAACGTTTAAGGTGACGAATAGGATAAGCTCAGAGGGCTGTGCTACCTGGCTCAGAGCTATTACCAGACCCCCTCAAGGCTTGATTTATCAACTCCCCTCTCGCAGTGTTTCTGCTCTGGTATGACTGTGGAAATGGAATAGTTTAAACACAAAACCTTGATCCCACTGACCTCTTAATATGCTTATAATGATCCCATTTAACAAACAGATGTTAGGGCAGACATGGCAAAGCCAGGCCACCATGGCATTGGCATGTAGAGACTTAAAAAGATGCAAGCGCCTTTGTCCGTCAACACACAGCAACAACAATATTATTATTGAATCTAGTACAAACACTGCTGTTGTAAAGCTGGTTTAGAACTGTCTTTTTTGAGATTCAATGCATTGTCTTGAAGAATTATTTATTACAGAACTTTACATTTTTGTAGGTAGGCCTTCCTGAAGGGAACCCTATATAAAAAAATTAATAAATTAAAAAAACTCTGTTTGTAATCAAGACTGCATTTATTTAATATATTTTCAAATAACATTTTTATTAGTGTGATCAGTGATGGTAAAGAGGTTTTTTCAGCAATCCGCAGTCTTGTGTCACATGGTCCTTCAGAAATCCTTCTAATATGATTTTATGGTCAAGAAAACCTTGATACATTTTTGTTCCATGATTCTCTGACGAATAGAAGGTTCAAAAGTACAGCATTTATTTGAAAGGCAAATCTTTTATAACATTGTAAATGTCTTGACTGTCACTTTAAATCTATTCAATTAATCCTTGATGAATAAAAGTGTTAATTTATTTTATAATTATTTATAAATAATTTCAAAATATATAATTATTGTTCAGGATATGATAAGACTGCATGCAGACATAAACTGCGGATAAAAAGTAACTATAAATAAATAGGTGGTGCCCGATGCAGACCCCTACTATGGTGATAGATGAGCATAAAATAAACAGGTAATGAAATATTCACAAGCCAATTAATTATGCATGTGCATCGCTACTTTATGGATGCAGTGAGGATCTCATTTACATATTGCTCATACTTTAGCTATTACAATCAGTGATGCTGGACTCATTCCTGATGCTGTGGATCAGCTGGGTGAGCGATGTGATGGTCAATACGGAATATATGCTGATCTCAGGAGGAGTGTGGAGTTTAGGGCATTGCAAGACTTTTTGCTGATTTGTATGATGAAACTTATCAGGCTAATCAAATGCCTTCCAAACGCCTTTTTAAAAAATCAAGAAATCAGTATGTAAGCCACATATAACACTTACTGGCATAAAAATATGCCTGGAAATGACGTTCGTCACCAGAGAGAAGTCTGTTGTTTTTACCTCAATTCAGGTCCAGTTACTACATTTTGATTACATATTTAGGAGTCAAAGCATTCATTTAGAAATAGGGTTCATTTCCATTTCAAGCCAACTTTATCAAATTATTTCCTCAGTTGCTGCTCCACTGATTTGCATTAAATAAATGTAGGTAACTCCCACGGTGCTTGGTTTTTTTGGCTTCTGGTGAAAATAATGATGTCCAAGGAACTTATGTGGCTTTTCTACCAAGACAGGGGAAGAACTCACTACAGACAATTTTGCTGTAATGGAAAATTCCTCAGCTTGTCTTTTGTTCCTCTTCTCCAGTGCCGAGAGTTAAACACCAGCAGCTCATGTGTCTGCAGTCAAACTGCTCTGTCTCAGCTAAGCAGCTTGTCGATGAAGAGGAAGAGAGAGAGAGACCGTTTGGCCTGATAAAATGTTTTTTAATTACCAGACACTGCATTCTAGCCCATGCTCTTCCTCACAGCTATTGGTCCAGTTTGATTTCTGATAATTGTGTTTGCTTATGTGGCATGTTTTTTTTTATACTGCACCAGACCTTAACAGCAGGTCCACAGAGGGACGACAAACTGCAGTTACTGTACATCTCTCTTGTAATCAGCACTTTACTGCTAGATACATTGAATCTGGTACTCCATTTCTGTCTACAATTCCGTCTGTAAACGGGCAACAATGAGACTCAGCCATTACTTTGTGCTGTTTGACACACAATCAATGTCATGCAGAGCAGCTGATGACTCATTCAGAGCATGAAGGGTTAACCACTCATTAGGTTCGATTGTGTTTATGAGCCACTTGTGGATTCAGCTGTTTACACAAACTGTACATTTTAGAGCTATCAAAACTATAACTCCTCAGTTGACGATTGTTATATGAGTAATACAATCTGATCATTAAATGGAGAGCTCTTAGTAAGTTTTCACTAACATCAGGAGGTTAAAACCTGACTGTTTCAATTGTACTTTGAGAATGGTCTTTATTCAATAGTGCACAACCCCATTGCGTATTTAAGCATTTTGCTATTATCCTCTTACAAAGTGAGCAAAGAAAACATTTATGGTGGCATTTTTCCACTATTCTTTCAGACTGCACATTTGTTCCATTGACAGGGCAGCTTTAGGGCCAATAATAAGGTCATTGATAGGCTGGAAGTGCTATTATTTTAAAGTTTGATGTGAGACCTGATCCTATTTGGAAGGATGTGATCATATCATTGTGGATTTTAGCTTCTCAGTCAGACTTCATTTTTATAGCTGTTTGTCATTACACGTTGCTCTAAATCTGCCAGCTATCAAGACTGCATTAGCTGAAATCTGAGGTCGAAAGAAACAAAACTCTACTTTGATGAAGGATCAATGTCTGTTGAGGCTTTTGCAATCAGGCTGTGACCATGAATGAATCGAATGAGTCTTCCCCTAAGATAAGGCTGTAATCAACAGGGCACTTAATGTTCTTTGTTGTACATTCAATTACATGCTAATGAGTTGTGCAAAGTGGAAATCTTTAATGCTATTTAATTTGATATAAATAAAGTAGAAAGAGGTAATAATAAAAGTACAATATGAAGCAGGTGGAGTAAATATAATAGAGGTAGCCTAAATGGGAAATTATTTACAATGGTAAAGAATAGGCTATATTAACCTTCTTATACCAAATACATATTTCAACATGCAATTAAATAAATAAATAAAAAGGTCTTTGAATAATTCAAATATAATCATTATTTTGTAATGATGACCATTCTACTATAGCTCACATATTACACTGTTTTTTTTTAACAAATAGCTAGGCTATATGTAAAATAATTATGCTTAAAGGTAAAACAAACAATTACTTTCATACACAGTTAAATCTGAATTTCATAGGTTTTTTTGTTAAAGTTTTGTTTTTTTTTTATGATCAAATGTAGGCTATGGGGTCAAATTATACAAACAGCTCAATTGAAAAAATATAATTTCAATATAATATAAATATAAAAACAATATAAAGTCTTTGTAGCAACTTTAAAAAAAAAAAAAAAAAAAAACACTGCAGCATTCTGGGTTAGCCTGCAAATTGACGACATGTTTTGAAATAATTATATACAAGCAAATGAAATAGATAAAGACACATCTAGCAGTCAGCTTCTATACATTATATGAGGCTTTTATATGTCTTCAGCTGACGTTCAGCTTCCGGGTAAATGTCGATACGCTTCCGCAAAAAACTACTTTCATTGTTGACAGTTTGTTAACTACTAGCGAAATACTTTTTTTATATTCTAGAAAGCAGTCGGATTAAATCTAGTCCGTTTATCTGGAATGACATGTCTCTCATTTATTAGTCGGACTGGCCGCTGCGTCAGTTGTGCGGTGAATGTTTTCTTCACAGTTAGTGAGCTAAGCAGCTAGCCGCCTAGCATGCTGTACAGCTGCTGTATGTCTGGGAATCTGCACTGAAAGCCAAGATTATGTTTCTCGGTGGGCCTTTGTTATGCTTTTACTTGTTTTAAATAACCTGTGCAGCATGGAATCTGAGGGAATCGTCATCCGGATAAAGACACCGGTGGGGGACATGGACTCATTAGTGGATTGTCCATCACATCTCAACTTTAATGATTTGCTAGTGAGTTGCTGTTTTACCTGTAGTATGTTTTCATGTGATGTTTCTCTATATTTTAGAGGGAGAAAACATTAATGGAGTAACTTAATACGTTCCTTGTTGAGTGGTTTTGAGAATAATGGTGCTGATTGACAGCTGTCAGTCAAATATTTATCTGCTCAATGGATTCTCTCGTTTGGCAGGCCGCGATCAGAGATGTCATGCCCGAAGCCACAGTCACAGCTTTTGAATGTGAGCATTGTTATTATATTTTAATTATTTTAATAATTGAGTTTTGTTTCAAGTTATAATTAGTATAGACTATAAAATGGTATGAAACAATCCAGAAAATATTCCTGATAAACTATCTTGTTCTCTTTTCAATGCTGTTGTCTTTATTGAACAAAACACATTTATTTTAACTTTAAAATGGATAAAAAATGGTTGTTTAAATTAGCAAGCGACTATCTTTTTCAGATGATGATTCAAATGATTCTCTTATATTTCAGATGAAGATGAAGTTGGCGACCGAATCACAGTTCGCAGTGATGAAGAGCTCAAAGCCATGCTGTCGTATGTGAGTGCACCTTATGTATAAATGCAGTTGATTCAGCTGTTAAACAGTAGGATTTCAGCATCATTTCTAAGGGGCCGTTTACTCTACACCGGTTTCAACTAAAAACGTTTTATGCATTTTAGCTGTTCATTTACACGACTTTGGTTTTGTGGGCCTGATAATGTAAGCTTTTGAAAACGGGCTTCAATGTGCAACAATTTGAAAATGATGCCAATACCGTTGTCTCCATGTAAACAACAAAAACGTGAATTTGTGAAAACTATCAGTGCGTCTCAATCAGCTCCCTATTTAGTACTCCGGTCACTGTTCAGGGAGTCAGCCACATTCATGTACACAATATACTGATTTATTTGAACATTCTGTTTGCACTATGGCAAAACAAAATTAGAACATTACAATAATTATGAATAACATAATAAAGATAAACAAACATGAATAACCAATACTATAGTTTAAAGTAGAACCAAATAGTAAATAAAAGGAAAGAAGAGGTCATTTCACAAATTAATAACAACATTGAGTACAGTGAAAAGTTTGTAGGCCATGCAACTGTACATGCTCCAAAGAGCTTTTTTGTAGCCAGAGTGAAATTGTAAATAAATAATCTTTTATCTCTTGTAAGAGTACTACAAAAATATGTAATTTATGAATGTAAAATCCACATAGAAAGAGAATTAGGTTTATTATAAAGAAGGCATTTGAATCTGCTTAAACAAACAAACAAATTTGAGGTTCATTGAAAAACTTTGTAAAATAGTACTTGAGGTAAACAAACTAACATCTTTCCAGAGCTGGAAAGTATAATGGCATGACCAAAACAAATGAAGAATAGTTTCAGTGTCATTCTGACAAAAGGAACATTTCGAAATTGTAAAAGAAATATGACAATAGCTGGTGTCCTCCATCACTCCATCAACATTTTTGCAAAATTTGGAAAACCTAATAGCATCTCAGACCGACTGAAACATGTCAGCTTGACGGTCGCACAGAAAACATCAAGCTCTGATCACATTTGCCCCCGTTGTAAGGCATTCATATTGCGATTAGATTTGTGTCTCACAAACTTTATTCAAATTTAGTCATTTCAGATGTGTTAGAACAATGACTTGAGAATAGTTACGCTAGTTATTTATTTACAATTTTTACATGACTACCAGATATAAAAACAGAAAGGCCTGATACAGAGCTGCTGTGTGGTGTTAACACATGATCACATTCCCCATCCTTCTCATCAAAGTAGCCGGTGTAACCAACATCTGGCAGCCGAGTGTTGTTCTTTGCGATTTCAATCGATTAGAAACGAGTTTGAATGGGCTCTTTGCCAGACTACTTGCAGAGCAAATCTAAATTTGCCAGAAGTTGTGTGTGTTTTCCCAGGCTAGCAGCCTTGGTGAGCAGAATATTTTTTTTTTCAAAAACATTAAATTGTAATTCCAAAACTTTATTTTTTTTTCTTGGCCATTGAAACACTCAAAATATGAGTCTAGTGAGGTGAAGCAAAATTTTGTAACCATAAACTGTACAAAAGTGTTCAAAAATAATGTATTATGTTTTCCATTTTTATGATGGATGATGTCACCTATTGTGTTGGAGTGTCATCCAGATACTGGATGGTGTTGGATTTTAACGATGATATTGAATGTGTAATACTAACTCACTATCAGCTTTTAAATGTTTTAATATGGGGCTATCGTCAGTACCGATACATTGCGACAGGTCTTGTTTGTAATGTTATGATTCATCTCGGAGCTGGTTGTTTCCTGAGACTCTTGTCTTCAATAAAACGGCTTTAAAGAAATGCCTATGGAGAAAATACTTCCGGAAAGCAAGCCTGGTGAAAAGTGGCTGGTCACCGTTGCGCTCTATTACAGTCTGTTGTATTAGACTTTTGAATGCTCAAAGTGTTTTGTTGGAACGGAAAAGCTATTACAAATCTTTTATTCCAGATCTATTCACCCCTGGGGAAAGTGTTCTCATTACTTTGCTGATTGGCAAGGATGACAAGTAGCTACATATTTTCTTTTTTTCTTTTCAATTTCTTCATCCATTTCCTTTTTTTCTGGCTTCACCTCTCCATGTTTCCATGGAAACGTGCGTCTCTGTCTTGCACCCCCTATTTTAAATTTTACAGGTGTTAACCAAGCAAGATTAGCAAAGGGAAAAGTGTAATATTAAAGTCCTGTTTATTTTCTTAGTATTCATTATTTTTGTGTTGACTCAGGCAGTGGCCTCCCTCTGTGACCAGGCACAAATTGAAAAATGTATTTGTGTCTCGTGTGTTTAATAAGAAGCTGTTGTAAACTTTTACCTGATCACGTGTTTAAATGGTCTTCCTTTTAAAGTCAGGTTGTTTCCTCTGTTCTTCTCTGTCTGCTTTTCATGTGTTGTTTTTAGTCTTCTTCTTTTGAGACAGCCGTAAAAGTGCTTTCAATACTTACTGCTCACATTGTGGACACCAAGCGTAATGACTCGTAATATTTTTTTTCCCCTTGTGAAGTACAGTGGAAGTTAAATGAACTATCAACTTTTATTATTTATTATTCAATACTTAAAGTTTCGCCTCATTAGAAGCACAGCCCTCCTGGGTAGAGGAATTTTTCAAAATCCACTTTCAGCTGGTGTTGTCTTTTACCCCCCATCAGCTCTCAATGACTCTCGAGTAGCCATGGGCTTCAAAACCACCACTTCTGCAGGAAATGAAATCACTTATATTTGATATTTATTTATTTTTAGATGCTTTATCAATGTTGTACCTCTCAAGGCCATTGCAGTCATTAGCCAGATTAGGCCAGAAGGTGACACACTGACAATGATGTCTCGCGGGTGTCCTGCACTGCCTGAGTGTAATTCAACTTTTTTCCCCGTCTTGATTAATTCTGCTGTCGCTGAGTAGCTGGTTTTGAAACGCACATTCTGACATTGGAGATATTTGCGGGAATGCAAGTATTCTCATCTGTTATCGCAACAATCTGCATTAATGCTAATGCGCGGAGAGATTTTCCTCTTAAGGAACGTGCCATCGCACATCACAAAATAATTCTTTGAGGCCATATTACTCTGACAGTGAATACTGCCGCGTTTTCCCGTTGCAGATTGCCTCCCAGTTGCATTTTGGTTAACAGCACAACTGAGTCCACCTTTTCTGAAAATGAGTTTTTCCTCCCATGATGCTGTTTGCTTCTCTGGGGAGAGCGCAAGCTGCTGAGAAAGGTGGAATTTAATATGCGTGTAACATGTTCTGAGGCTTGTGCCTATGTTTAAACTGATCATTGTGGCCATTTTTCAAGTGTGCGCCCTTTGACTTGGTGGCTCTTGGGGTCTCTGCGAGGACCTTTATAAATTCGCTTCAATTAATTCCATGTGAAGGGATCTACTGTTATGTAGTCTTAATATGAATTAAGAGATGACTTCTTGCTTTACAGGTGCGTAAGCTAATTCACCGAGCTCTCTGGTGGAAACCGACCTTCAAACTGTCTTCACTGCACTTTTTTTTTACCCTAGCAGCGACCATCATTCTGAGATCTCTGAGATGGTCTGGGTCCCTGGTGAACCCCTTCTTACCGTTAGCCTTATTAGGATGTTAGTTCAAAGTTAAAGACTGACCCGTGTCAGATGTAGCCTTGCCAACACACACTCACTCTCTCTCTCTCTCTCTCTCTCTCTCTCTCTCTCTCTCTCTCTCTCTCTCTCTCTCTCTCTCTCTCTCTCTCTCTCTCTCTCTCTCTCTCTCTCTCTCTCTCTCTCTCTATCTCTGTATCTCTGTCTTTCTCTCTCTCTCACACACACACACACAAACACACGCACACAGGCACTGATCTCCCAGGCTGGGCCAGCTAATTACAGAGCGCTTTACTTGGGGTGTGTTAATGATCGGGGTCCAACAGAGCGGAGGTCCGACTCCTCTGTTCCCTCCAGCTCTCAAGCTGCCTTTCTGTGATCAAACTGCCTTTAGTTATTGTCCAACAAAGGGAGGTTTCTTTTAATACACTGTTACAGATTAGTTAGGTAATTGCAGGCCTAATCGATAAAGCAACCGAGTGGAAAATTAAAGGTGTGTGTTTTGGTAGAGCTACATGGTTTCAGTGCCTGCAGGCAGTGCAGAGAGGTGACAGTGATAAATAGGGTATTTAATAACAGCTGCTCTAACACTGCTTCCTCTGCATGTCCTCGCGCGCGGCCCGGCGTATTCATCATGCATTCGCACGCGGCGGAGGGACGGTGCTGTACCGCCGGCCCCTTGGTTAGGCTTGCTTTTGACCTTTGTCTTGTTCTGCCTTTGTCTCTCTTTCCCTCTGTCTTTCTTTCAAACACTGACACTCTCCCCTCCTCTCTTGTCCATCTGGGTCTGTGGTTTTTAATGGCTTTATTGTGTGCGATGGGGCTCTGTGTTTGGACACAAAGGTCTCGTGCTGGACTGAGAGGAGAGGACGAGCGACCAGATGGTTCTGTTAACCAAAACGTCCATTGAATGTTCTTTTGGCAGGAGAGAGAAATTTGTACGCGCGTTTTGAAGTTTGAAAGAGTTCTTTTGAAACCGAATCGGCAAGATGACACGTCAACTGCAAGATCAACTTTAAAACAATATTATGAATTAGAAAAATCATTTCTAATATATAAAATAGTAATAATAATAATAAAAACCGGAGAATGTCGGATCGTATGTAAGTCAATGTAGTTTTAAAATTGCCTCTTTTTTTTAAATGTAGTTAATATATGACACAAAGTCTCAGCTGTAACTACAAGTACAGCACCAACAAAATTTGAAGTCTATATTGCTTTAAGTTAAAAAATGTTTTATTAACAGCATAGATTAATTAGAGAAAAATTATAATTACACAAAAAGCTTAACATGACATTAATAATATAATAAAAGGTTTATAAATGCCAGACTACATTTCAGCCTATTATGCAGTGTAATTAATTAATAGGCAGCCGTTACTGGCAGATTGCTTTTACATCAGGCTGAAATGAGAAAACCCAGTGATTGGGCTGCGCCTGGCAGCCATTACAACGGATGAATTGATACAGAGGGTGACTGGTGTTTCAAAAAGATTACCTGAGCAGGGTGCCCAATTCATTTAGCGTCTATTCCTTTCCTCCTTACACTGCAAGTAGCTCTAAAGAGAAAGAGAATGTAGAAATAAGATTGCTTTTATATACTCCGTGGGACTTTTTTTTCTGAAATATTTTCACAGAGCATAATATTGATTCTGTGTGTAATATAGCCTACTGATAAAAGGAACTGGACTGTTTTTAAGTTTTGTTTCACTTTATTCTCCGCAGTACTGCAACACAGTGATGGAGCATCGCATCAATGGACTGTTACCCGAGCCTTTACAGATATTTCACGAGGTGTGTAAAATGTGTGTTAGTGTGTTGACCCAAATTACAGTTTAACAGTGCAACAGGGAACGTGCCCGAGGCCCACCTAGAACCTAGATCACAGTTTAAAATCCCATATTCAGCACTGCCCTGTTCATGTGTGTTGGTGTGAGCGATTTCTGTTAGCAGATTTCACATTACTCATGCTCACTGTGAGAGGAATACATACAAAATTCTTTCTGAATACATACACATTCACGTACACATTATTCTTTATGATATACTTATAAGCTCCCTAAGCTGTATTTCAATGTCTGTTTTGTAATGTTACAGGGAGACTAATTCTGACATTTTAAACATTTAAAATATTCTGCTCATGTTCTTTTTCTCTGGCCTCCACGTGATCTACAATCTAGTCAATTCTCTTTTCAGCCGGTAAGACCCCAGGGATCCGCAACATACACGGCCTGAAGGTATGTGTCTCAATGATTGTTTCAGCAGAATTGGCCATGGATCGGTTATGCTGCATACACTTATTGAAATGTCAATTGAAGTCAAGAGTCTCTCTCTCTCTCTCTCTCTCTCTCTTTCTCTCTCTCTCTCTCTCTCTCTCTCTCTCTCTCTCTCTCTCTCTCTCTCTTTCTCTCTCTCTCTCTCTCTCTCTCTCTCTCTCTCTCTCTCTCTCTCTCTCTCTCTCTCTCTCTCTCTCTTATTTCTTATTTTCTACACCCCCCCCATTGTATTTTTTTTTATGAACCTGCTTATTTAATAAACCCTGTAAACCTAAAAAATTATGCTCACTAAGACTGCATTTATTTGATCAAAACAGTATGGAGCTATTATTGCAATTTAAAATGACTGTTTTTTTTTATATTATAAAATGCAATTTATTCCCGTGATGAAAAAGCTACATTTTTCAATGTCACAGGATCCTTCAGAAATCATTCTAATATGCTGATTTGGTGCTCAGGTAGAATTTCTTATCTAAGTTAAAACATTTGTGCTACTTAATGTTTCTGTGGAAATTTTTTTTTTTCTTGTTGTCAGTAATCTTATTAAAAAATAGATAGTTCAAAAGAACAGCATTGTTTTTAAATGGACATCTTTTTACATTATAAATGTCTATGGTCATTTTTGATTTAATTCATTTTGTCATTGCTGAATAATAAGTATTAATTATTAATTAAAACTATTAATCTATTTAGCAAAAAATACATACTAACCGTAAAGTGTTGAAGGCTAGTGTTGTTTCTGTTTACCTAAATAGTATGATTGTTCTTGTTTTGGTTTAATTCGGAATTAATTGGCTTGAAAAGGGTAAAAAAAAAGCCTAAATGGGGTCTTCATAGATACTAATTAAGAAGAGAATCACTGCTTTACTGCACTACACTATACAACCTACAGACCTCAATTAATCTACGTATTTATATAGTGTCTTAAAGCTTTTTTCCTTCATTCTCCCACTGCGATCCGTTAGCGTGGCTCTGACAACAAGCAGCTTTTTGAATTCTCTTTAATGACAAATAAAGGACGTGATGTTGATTCATTCTTTTCTTTTCTTTTTTAACCCAAGGATGTTCCCAGAGTTATATTTAATTTTGCCTGATAGATGAAGTGACCCCTTTCCTCAAGCCTCTCTCTTTATTTCTCTCTGTCTCCCCCACAGAAGCCAATTAACCTTGCGGCCAAACCAGGCAGTTTGCTGTTGAATCACAGGTTAATTAGCACAGGGTTCTGATTGTCTTTGTTTGCCCGCAGGTTAACACGCGGCCCGAATCCTCGAGTGGCAGGGGCTCCTCTGCAGCTGATTCCCGGTCCAGGGATAGGTAATACAATTCTATATTAATCCCTCAAGTTTTCTGCTTTGCTTGTTAAAAATCTTATGGTTATCAACTATATTTCTAATGAGAGGATTCCTCTATCCAATGCCTAAGAATGCTGCTTACCTGTGGTAAAATCTCTGTAATTTTGCAGCCTCTTTTGGCTTGTTGGCTAAATAGTGTTTTTTTAAATTAGGACCATAGCTTTTTAGGTGAATCCCTAAGCAAGGTCACAGTAAATTGATCAAAAGTGACAACAAAGACATTTATGTTACAAAATAGTTTTGTTTCAAGTAAATTATTTTCTTTTACTTTCTATTTCTAATCCTGACAAAAATTGGTTTGTTGTTAGCGGTTCATGGTTTGTTCATATTCACAGTGCATTAAGTAATTTTAACAAGATTTTAATAATGCATTAATAAATGTTGAAATTAACATTAACAAAGTGGTAACTAACAAGTAAGGGATAATGTACACCCAGCCGGTTGTTATCGCAGAATAAACCCCGACTAGTGTTGTCACGATACCAAAATTATGACTTCGATACGATATCAGACTAAAATATCGATATATCGATACTAAATCGATACCACAGTAAAAAAATAAATAAATAAAATAAATAAGATAAGATGCTTAATATGACAACAGAACTTGTTATTATTCATTGTTATTTTTTACTAAAAATTCATGTGGCCAGCATGTTCCTTAGGGTTGGGCATCGTTTTGATTTGAACAATTATTGATCAATTGATCAATTACTATTAAAATGATCTCACAAATGTTTGCTATCTCAATGTATTTTTTACAATGGGGTAATTGTGTTGCAATAGCTTACACACAGCACAAGAAAGCTTGATTTCGAATGGTATATTGAATTTAAAAAGACGAGTAAACAGTAATAAAATAAGAACAAATAAACAGATTACAAACAATAGCACAAATAAATGCAATAGAATAGAAGATACAAATTAAACAGACTGCTTTATTTTTTCAGGTAAGTCTAACATTCGGATAAGAAACTGAATTAAAAAAAATGCATAGTAATTACATTTAAAACAACATTGGATAATGTTCTTTGTAAAAAATTCAATAGCGTACAGATGAAACTATTAAAGTTACACAAGTTGATCAGTCAAGAGCAGTTGATTGTTTGTCTTTTTGTAGTTTGAATAGCAAATGACTGCGCTCCCTTTAAGACTAACGCACACATGGATCCTGAACACTGTTCCTGTTACTCGTTCTTCCTGAACTGTTTGCGACTGTGTTTACGGTAATACTCTTCCAGATGTGCACTGATCATTCTGTGAGTGTATTTGACCAATAATAAGCTGGAAAAGGAAGCAAATGTTTGCATTTGTATCATGTCAGAGGCGGCTTTATTACGGTAGGCTGTGTGTGTGCGCTTCAGATGTGAGCACGAAATCTGCGGGGATTAGTAGAATTAATTTATGTGCAATCCCGCGCGAAATTCAGACCAATCACTCACTAACACTAACACACTGTCATGAGGAAAAAGTCCAGCAGAACGCGCGTTCGCCGTGCTCAGAGGTTAACCGGGCTGAGTGAGAATATGCCGGTGTGTGTGTCAACTCGCTTTCGGTCGGAGAGGAGAGCGCAGCTGATATCGATACTGTAAAAACTGAGAATCGTATCGTTTCAGATATTCCAGTATCGATATATATCGAAATATCGATATTTTTGACAACACTAACCCCGACAGAGTGATCAGGACTTGCATCACTCTGAAGGGGTTTATTCTGCGATAAAAACCGGCTGGGTGTACATTATCCCGCTTATTACACGGCTACTAGTCTCAAATAAATAATTATTAGACACAAAATATTGTCTCGAGATTAAATATTTTATTTGCTCTTACACAAAGCTTCCGCAAAGGAAAACAGTTCCAACCTGCTTTAAGCCTTTATCTATTGCTGAAGATTTGAATGCTGAAAGGGTTAACGTTAGTTCACCCAAAAATGAAACCAAGCTTATGATTTACTCACCCTCAAGTTATCGTAGGTGTATATGACATTCTTCTTTCAGACAAATACAATCAGAGTTATATTTAAAAAGTCCAGGCTAACGTTAATCCAAGCAGTTGTTGTAGTTGTGTTTGAAGTCCATAAAAAATGCAGCTGTCCGTCAAATAACGTGCTCCACACGACTCCGATGGGTTAATAGAGCCTTCTGATTCGAATCGATCCGTTTGTGTAAGAAAAAGATCTATATTAAAAACGTTATAAAGGAAACCTGCCTTGATGTCTTCCATTGTAACCCACGGCTGTTTAAGCCAGAAGATGGCGCCAGCGTTAAGCATAGAAGTAGTACCGGTCAAGTAACTCGTAGTACCCGGATGAGCGGGTGTTATCTGGAAATAACGTACCGCTGGAATGCGCGATTGACCAATCAGAATCAAGTATTTCACAGAGCCGTGTAATAAAGTTAGTTAACAAATGGACCTTATTGTAAAGTGTTATTTATATTAAATTGGAGAACATTTCTTTAACATTTTAATAATATTTCACAATGTTACTGTTTTACTGTATTTTTGATCAAATAAATGCAGTTTAGATGAGCATTAGATACTTTTCAAAAACATAATTAAAAAATCTTTCTGACCTCAAACTTTTGAACATTAGTGTACATTGCTAATTTAAACAGAAGGCCTGAAAACAGACGCTGAGGTTGTGTTGTTTCTGCCCCATTGAACATAACATTAGTTTTGCTGTTTCACCCAGACTGCAAGATATTTAAATGTATGTAATGTTAGCTTTTTTAACAGTTTGTTGCGACTAACAACACAGTCTTGCTTGTACACTCTTGTGTGCTGGATGTTCATTTTTTTGTTCCTCGTTATTCGTTTGTCATCTTCAAAGGTGATGTTGATTTGTTTTTATATTAAAGGTCTAAATAATGTAATTCCCTTCAATAAGAGAAACACACACAGGAGCTGGGAGTCTTCATACCCTAAACATACAGCAGAAACATTTTGTTAGTTATAATTGGATCAGGTCTGGGATAATGAAACCCCCTGGCACAGGACAAAGACCTGCAGTCTGAAGGCCAGTGTGTGTGTATTCAGCAGTGATGCGTGTCAGATTAATACAGAGCCTTCTATTGAGTCTTCTAGTAAACAATTTCATACTTTGTATTTTTGCTTCAGCAGTTTAAAGAAGTCTTCAGCTGAGCTTAAGAAGATTTTGACGAATGGACAGGTATGGTAGCTCTCTCTTCACAACACACCAACTCTCTACAATGCGAGTAAATCGTCACTTTGGGCAACTAAATAATATCTATCATTAGCCATTGGCTAATAAATGCTTATATTTTAGTCGCCAGTGTGTGTTTTAGAGGCTAAAGCCCAGTTCACACCGCCAGCGATTTTGTCACTGCATGTCGCCAGAGATTCATTTCACTAGTGGGCGTTCCCACTACGGGTTGCATATAAACGTCATTAAATATATTTGTACTATAGTACCTTTTTTATTACTAGTGTTTTGCAGAACAGAGCAAGTTATTAGAATACATACACACTGTACTGTTATAGGTAAGGCATTTATTGCCTTGCCTTGCCTTGCCTTGCCTTGCCTTGCCTTGCCTACTGTAATAGGTAGACCATATTGCATGCAGTTTAGTCAAAACTTACTTTATATCCCCACAATCCAAGACACGTTTTTCCATGCATCATTTTTTTAAATGTGTCTCTGTATGTAGGCTACACAGAGACATATTATAAAGAACAGGGGGCTTGCTAAAAGCTAATATCAACAACTCCTTCGGACACCGCAGTAGCAGCAGTAAAGCAGACGGATCACGTGCACTCCACTGACTTCACTCCTATTGGTTGTCGCTCGCGAAAATCGCTTCTCGTTTGCATAAAGTTGAAATTTCTGAACTTTTGTCGCGTGTTTCGTGTCGCTTGACACGCCCACATTCTGTCGCCAACGGTCACTGTCGCTTGTGTCGCCGCAAGTCGCCAGCGCTCCATTGAAATGAATGGGATCATGTCGCTTTGTCGCTGCGTGTCGCTGGCGGTGTGAACGGGGCTTAAGAATACATTTATAATAGATATATCTTTACTCGCTGAACACTCAGAGAAAGAGTTTCACTCTCCATCAAGCAATCTGTCCATTTCAATGGAGCTTAACGGATGCGTAACATACCTGTATTTGACATGTTAGCACTGTTCTCTCTCTCTCTCTCTCTCTCTCTCTCTCTCTCTCTCTCTCTCTCTCTCTCTCTCTCTCTCTACAATAGTGTTTATAGTGATTTGTAACAACTGAGCATAAAAAACTAAACAAAATATTAATAATAAAATAAATTAATAATAAAAATAATACAATATGAATAGTAAAATAAATAAAGATTTATGATAAGAAAATCAAGCTAATTTGAATATAGAAAACGTAACGGCTGAACATATATACACTATATACATGGGTGCAGGTCTAATGGGTGTGTGTATTGGCTGTGAGAGAGTACACACTCACTGTGTGAGTCTCACTCTCACTCTCACTCACGCAAAGGGAGTCTTAAATACGCAGCATCGATGCGCTACATGTAAACCTCATTCTTTGTGGTATTTTTTTTTCCAACACTGTCTTCCCACAGAGACAAACACTATATTATAATATAATAATAATAATAATAATAATAATAATAATAATAAAAATAATAATAATAATAATAATTTAAAAAAAGGTACATTATTATCTTAACACCTGATGCATGCTAATCTTTGTTGTATTTTTTCTTTCAAAACAACAGTTCATTTGGAATTATTCAGCGCAAACAACAGTTTAATTGGCTGCTGCTCATCTATTACCTTCACTGTTTCGATTTCAGCAAATCAGTTTGAGCGAATGCAGACAATGTGATTTAATATTCATGAAACCAGCAGCTCATCAATCTTAAATCAACAATTTGTAGTAGTATTATTTTATTAAAAATATATATTTAATATATATTATTACTATTCATTATATTAAAAAGTATATTCTTAAATATATACATGCATCTGTAAATATGTATATACACATAATAATTATACACATTACACACATATTATGTAAACACAAACTTTTATTTTGGATGCGGATAATCACGATGAATCAATTTGACAGCACTAATATAAATAAAATAGTATATAGCATATCAGCATGGCGAGTAAACTAAAAAATGTTCTAGCAAATGGCGATTCTATTGCCACTGTGTGCCTATACATTTTTGATGCACACAGTATCATCAGTACCACTCAACCCTTTGATGCTTCACTTATCCCATTTAATTTCTCACTGTAGATGCTCTGTGTAAATGTGTGAAAGCATCTATTGATTGCTCCTAACAGTCTGTTCACTGACCCTTTCTCTGTGGTATGGTTGAGATCTTTATCTTGAGTGATCAGAGCTGTGTCCTTTTGCTGCCCATCCCTCCTCCTTTCCGTGTCACCTTTTCTCCCCCCTCCACAGGCCCCTAGCAGGCCAGTCTGTCAACTAAAGTGTGTCAGATAGACAATTAAGACAATCACATCCCCTGTGACACCAGTAACATGCACAGTTAATAGAGCAACAGCATCTTCCTTCACACACACACACACACACACACACACACATACACACGCGCGCACACACACACACAAACGCGCACACACACACATGCACACACACACCTCTCTCTCTCTCTCTCTCTCTCTCTCTCTCCCCCCTCTAACATACACACACACACACACACACACACACACACACACACACACACACACACACACACACACACAATGTCTCTCTCCCACACTTTAGCCTAATCAAATGTCCTGCATTGAGCCCCTGTAGTCGGGGTGAGGCCTGTCAGCAGAGCATTGGCTTCACATCAGGTCCAGTTCACAAGGGGAAACACTTCCCCCACAATAACACACACAACTGCTGACACCTAACCAGAGTGTGTTTTCCTTAGATACTAAAACATTTAGTGGGAAAAACATGGAAATAGGGGTCCAAAACATTTTGGGTGCCACTTTATATTAGGTGGATTTAACTACTATGTACTTACATCAAAAAATAAGTACATTATACTTATTGTGTTCATATTGTATTGCAAAACATTTTTGCTGATATTGAGATGGGATACGGGTGAAGTGAGGGACACGTGTGGTGGTATGGATAAATTTAAGGGTACGGTTAGGTGTAGGGAAGGGTCAACCGTGCAATTATAATGTAATTATAATAAATGTAATCCAATGCAGGTAATGTTTAAAATGTAAGCACAATGTAAAAACATGTATGTGCAGATGTATGTAAAGTAGATTGTGTCAAATTATTATTTTAAATGTTAATACATAGTATTTAAGGCCACCTAATATAAAGTGAAGCCATAATTTGTATCATATTATTTTAAAGCTGCAAGGACCTTTGAAATGATTTGGCAGACTTTTTATAAATATAAATCTGTTGATTTATTTATTTATGGGAACTTTTGCTGTGGTTTTTCATTAAATTCATTGACTATTCAGGTTTAAGCATTCAAAAGCCCTCGTGGCTTTCATACACTGCTCAAAAACATTAAAGCAACACTTTTTAATCAGAGAATAGTATCAATTCAGTTAAACTCCCGGGATATTGATCTGATCAGTTAAAGGGGTACTTCAGCGCTGGGAAGTTGAATCTGTATGTAAACTGGGTCATCAGTGTTGTAGAAATGTGAAATTATTTTTGAATTTGGTGCCTTCTAGACTGAGAAAAGACAGAAAATGTATTTTTGTCTTATGGGGATGAAAGACTACAATTCCCAGAATGCTTCGCTGCCCTGTGAGGCCATTCCCAAAGCCACCAACTTGATTACTGTGACTGAGTTGGAGAAGACACTACAATTAAAAACTGAAGGTGTCTGTTCAATATAATGAAAGAGTCACCGCGCGAGTATCACAGCACTGAGCACTAACTGCAGGAGTCAGATAAATGAGCTAATGAGCTCTCGTGATGAGAGCTGAGGTAATCACGACTACACTCGCGGCATACATCCACAATGCGAGTTCAGTCTGGCGCGTTTCAGTTCATGCCTTTGCAAGCTTAACTTTCATAGAAATTAATTTGAGAAGTTATAATACTTACATATCTCAGTTTTAATGATTGCCTGCAGCTGCGAGCGGAGCTCTGAGTGTGATCTCCCATCCCCCATGCGTGGGTTCAAAACATGCGGAAATGGCTCCCTCTGCTGGCTGTAGTCTTTAGCCAATTTGCATCATAGGAGGAATTATTCCAGAAATAAAATGCATAAATCTCTTGTCTCAGGGGGATATGAGGGGGGGGGGAAAGCACATTTATTTGAATATACTCCAGGGTTTCTACTGATACAAAGCCATATGCTAATCGCTGAAGTAACCCTTTAAGTAGCAGAAGAGGTTGTTAATCAGTTTCAGCTGCTTTTGTGTTAATGAAACTAACAAAATGTGCATTAGGTGTGCAACAATGAGATGACCCCTCCAAAACAGAAATGGTTTTAGAGGTGGAGGTCACTGACATTTCTTTTCCAAGTTATCTTTTCTGACTTTTCATCAGTTTTGCATTTGGCTAGGGTCAGTGTCACTGGTGATAGCATGAGGCGATACCTGAACCCTACAGAGGTTGCACAGGCAGTCCAACTCCTCCAGGATGGCACATCAATACGTGTTGTTGTGTCTCCCAGCACAGTCTTAAGAGCATGGATGAGATTCCAGGAGACAGACAGTTACTCTAGGAGAGCTGGACAGGGTTGTAGAAGGTCCTTAGCCCATCAGCAGGACTGGTATCTGCTGCTTTGTGCAAGGGGGAACAGGATGAGTACTGCCAGAGCCCTACAAAAAGACCTCCAGCAGACCACTGATGTGAATGTCTCTGACCAAACAATCAGAAACGGACTTCACAAGGGTGGCCTGAGGGCCCGGCGTCCTCTAGTGGACCCTGTGCTCACTGCCCAGCACCGTGGAGCTTGATTGGCAATTGCCATTGAACACCAGAATTTGCAGGTCCGCTACTTGTGCCCTGTGCTTTTAAAGCAAGCATGTGGGGGCCATACAAACTACTGAGTACCATATTTTGAGCTGCTGCAATGAAATTTTAGCAAAATGGACAAGCCTAATGCATAGATTTTTCACTTTGATTTTCAGGGTGTCTTTGAATTCAGTCCTCTGTAGGTTGATCATTTTCATTTCTTTCAAAAGATGTGGCATATTTCCGTTCATAACACATTACACAGTCCATTTAAGTAAAGATATCCAGCATGATATTTTCCCCAATGAGATCTGATATGTTTTCAAAGTGTTCTTTTAGTTTTTTTGAGCAGTGTATATTTCATTGACGGCTCTGATTTTAAAGTAAACAGAGTTGCTCTGAACTCAGTTCTAATGTCAATGATTGAGTGGGAGTTAATTTGTTGACTGGATGAATCAGTTCAAAGCTGGATCTGAAAATCCTCTGTTGCTGGAATTAGCATTTACAGGTCTGTCAGAAGATTACCAGAATGACCTTCCTCAGCGTTTTTGTGCTTTGTCAGCCTAAGAGATACTCTGGCCCTATGGAAGCTGCATCTGGTTGTTACAGGCCACTTATGTTACAAACCCTTAATGGTTAAAAAATGTGTTTAAATTAAATAGATTGTGGCACCTGGGCACTGATGTACAGTCTTACTCACAGGCTGGAAATCTGAAGCTCTGAGAATTAAGATCCCACAGCATGCATTTTATTTTTGTATTCAAAGAAATCAAAAGGTTGAAATAAATATGGAGGGCATTCTGGTGTGCATAAAACGGACTGCGTGTTAAAACATACTGGTCCCACTGGCCTCTCGGTGCCAGAAGGGTCTGTATTGTATTACCATTTTGACAGCTTTTGTCAAAGTCGAACATGACAGCATAGGCAAACAAATCATCATTAAACTTTCTATCACTCTCCTTGCTGATGTTGCCTTTTTATTTATTAGACAGGAAATGTTGTATTGATCCTCCCTTTTTGTCCGTCACTGAACTTCCAATGACCTTACAGTGGGATTTTTTAGGACCTCACTAGTTTTTTTTTCCCCACTTGGTGTTGCTTTTACTAATTCTTTCTTTCTTTCTTTCTTTCTTTCTTTCTTTCTTTCTTTCTTTCTTTCTTTCTTTCTTTCTTTCTTTCTTTCTTTCCTTCTTTCCTTCTTTCCTTCTTTCCTTCTTTCCTTCTTTCCTTCCTTCCTTCCTTCCCTCCCTCCCTCCCTCCCTCCCTCAAATAAGCTTTATTGGCATTGGCAATATTAAAAAAATCTCTCTCTCTCTCTCTCTCTCTCTCTCTCTCTCTCTCTCTCTCTCTCTCTCTCTCTCTCTCTCTCTCTCTCTCTCTCTCTCACCATTTTACACATTTATCAAGAAATAAAATATGTCTATGAATGCATGCATACACATAACCACGCAAAGAAATGCACAGAACCATCTGATTCCACACACACTGACACGCATAGTAACACACTTTTTCAAGATGTTTTAGATTATTACATAAAGTAGGATTGAAGAGTTTTGCTCCCCTTGAATAAAAACAGTATCTAGTATCCTTTTTCTTTTTCTTTGTTTGTTTAGATAAATGAACATGACCTCCAGTACCAGGAGCAGCTTGGCCATGGAAATGGTGGAACAGTTTACAAGTGAGTGCTTCTCTCGTGTTTTGAGATTTTAATTAGAGCGATTGTGGTCAGCCTCTTCATCCTTTAGTACAATCAATAGGTTGTCCGCACTTATGTTCTGATTAATTTTACATTGCTCATATTTTCAGACATCCTTCAAAACCTTCTCAATATTATGATTCTTTAAATTTCTTGAGACATCGGCGTAAAGGATGGTGCTGATTTAGGTTGAAGTGACTCTTTTTGACCCTTCTAAAGCTCCTTTCTGTGCCAAAACTATACACCCAGCCTAAAAGATAAAGGGATTTGACAGGACAAGGCCATCATCTTACACATACACAATCCATTTTATTAATTTGAACCTTGTTGACAAGGGTCTTTGTGCTTTTAACACAGGCTCTCATCATATTCTTCTCTTGCTGGAGGAGCGCACCTCTGTGTTGTTGGAAATTGTTCAACCATTTTAAAAAAGCCAATACTGCAACCCAAACAAGAATGCATTCTGACAAGCTCAGCACTAAATGTGTTTGCCTAGAATAATTTTTTCCCCTCAAACAAAAGAAAGTGCTGAATTTTGCATTCATCATCTCTTCATTCAAATACATTTTTCATTTTATTTCTCTTTAAAGTGATAAGAAATAGAGCTGTTCTAAACATTGACGTTTTATTTGTAAGTCTATATAGAACATCAATTGATAATCAATGATAACTTTGATCTCACTTTTTTTTTCACTGTATTTTCATGATCTTTAAAAAAAAAGGAAACAGTTATTGTGTTTCCTGCTCAGACTGACAGCTGCAGTACAGTACAGGCAGCGACAGGTGAAATGTAATGTAATATAATCTCTGATGTGGCTTGTAGGGAAATTTAGGCCAGTCTCCCATCCATCTCCACAGCTGTCCTCGTTCACCTCTACTGTGCTCCCTCACATACACCCAGTCTCATTTATGCAAAACACGCACATTTGTGACCATCAGACTGCACATAGGATGGAGCCAAGGGTATTTGCTTAAATTGCTTTCCATAAGAATAAATACATTTTTCTCTAAAGCTTTTACCTAACCTGCACCCCTTGATGTTGTGTTACTGTATTTATAACCCCGTGTCTTACATATCCAAGAAAAGATAAAGTAAACCAAACATTCTTACATTTTTATAGACTAAAATTCTGAAAAAGTATTGTATAGATGTAGGAAAATGCCACTTTCTACGTTTCTCTTGAATTGGTTTTGTGTTCCTTGTAATTCACCACTCACATCATATTATGGACAGTACAAACCATGTGAACGCATAATTAATGTAATCCTGTCATATTGTCTTTCACCATGTATTGTTTTGTTCATTGAGGACGTCACATTACCAAAATACTGTAGTTTGATTGGACACTGCCTGTGAAATCAACAACAAAAGATACGGGTTTATATATGTATAATATACATACATGCATTAATACATTGTACTGTATATGAACAATGCTAAATGCAAATAATCACAAATCATTATATATGTATACAATTATTTTTTGTAGTCATTTTCCTTTTAGCATAGTTCTTTCACTACTGATTATGTATCCTATTAGAACTAATCAGCGACTTATTTTTTAGGTCATGACCCATTGGTGTAGACTTTGTTTCTTCTCGCGCACCTCTCTTTATGGCTTTCTTTTCAGGTGAGGCGATCATCTGGTCATCTCAGGTTAGATGGCATAGAGAAAGAGACGGAGAGAACTGTCTGGTCCGCATTGGTCACTGTAATCGAAACCTGTTTGTGTGGTTGTGTGCGTGTGTGTTCGTCTGCAAACGCACATGCATGGGATGACTGTCTTCTAGAGGACCATGAATACTGCATGACAGAGCTTTCATTACCTTGGGCTCTGGAGTGTAAATAACAAACAGAGAATAGGGACACATTTACGGGGGTCAGGACCACACGTCACTACGTCACCTCGCTCTGACCATGCGTCTGTCAGTCTTAAATCATCCCCGCATGACTACTCAGCAGGGTCAAAGTTCAAGGACTTTAGCTGAACTTTGTTAATGGGCTTAGTAGGATCCATTACTGTTCAGGATGTCCTGAAGCGACCATTTAGACGACACCATTGGTTGGGTTGGCAAAGTTGGCTTTAGTGAGCAGCAAGTAGTCATTTAGCAGATGCTTCTATCCAAAACAACTTAAAGCATACATATTACACAGGCAATCCCTGTGGAAAGACCTAAGGTTAAGTGTCTTGCTCAAGGGCATAATGGTGATGGCTTATGACTTGATGAATACACAGTGTGGAACAACTGAGGACTGGCCTGAGCTATACCCGTCACTACCCATTAAGCCGTACAACCTCCAACAAGTGATATTGAGTTTGACTATTCCATTGATCATAAATTACTAGAAAACGTTCCCCTGGTTTCACAGATATGGCTTTAGCCTAGTCCCTGTTTTTTCTAGGCACGTTTATAGGAACTACTTACATGTCCTAATTGAACTAAAGCCAAATCTTGACTTAATCTTAGCCGTGTCTGTAAAAGCAGGCCTTTGATATTTAAAATGTTCCATACATATTAATTTAATAATATGTGTTCCCAATAAGCACATGTTGGGCGTATCACACTGTGTATCTTGTATGTCTCAGAATCATCCCAAGTGTAAAGTGTACCTGCAGAGGACTGTGAGGTGAGATGGGATTGAGTGTCGTCGCCCTAAATGAGGGAAGTTAGTCGTCGCGTCACTTAGAGCGACATTAATTAAGGGCTTGCTGGAGTTACGAGGTGTCTAGAGCTGTAACAAGATCAGCCATCTATTTCCCATAAATCACATGCACTGTCACAAACCATTACGAATTTGTTAACTGCAGATGTATACGCACCTATGAACAGAGCATCATAATCAAATCATTATTTTTCTTGTTCTGTTCTTTCTTTTGTTTGTTTCTTTCGTGTTCACACACACACACATGCAGTGCAGTGTGCATGTGTTGTTGAATCCACCCTCGTTTGGCAGCTGTCTGTTGTTATAGTATATTATCTGGTGGAATGGACCGTGTCGTGGGTTATTGTAACCCAAACCCTCTTCAGCACCTACTGCAGTAACCAGATCCACTGCTCGGAATGAGCAAGGATCATAATTAAATAATTGCGGCTTTGCCGTTAATTCGACCTGTAACAGGAGGCCTGTCTGGGAGAGCTCACACTGAAACGGGAACGGAGCTGATAACGCTCCACAGCTCAGAATGTCTGAGGTTTCGCAGGTGACTGACTCAAGGTTGACCTCACCTGCATTTGACACTTAGGATGAGGACACTCCTCCTCTGAGCTCTTTTTTGTAGCCATTAAGATGCGGATAATCTGTAAATAAATACAGATGTTTAAAAAGCACCTGCGTGTCTTTCTTAGTCATATAGATGTACATGTCAGGTTGCTCTGACTTAAACAAAAACATAGTTTTGATAGATTGTCTATCCTTACATTTTGTTGGCCTCATAATGTATTTGGATATTTTTAATATGCTTAAATGCATTAGATAGCACACATGTAATAGATAGCTCATTTAAATATCTAAGTAAAATGCATTTTATATAAAACTTTGGTGCCCGTAATGAAAAGAAGTCTATTATGCTTACCAATGCTGAGTTCAGAAACAATACAAACAGTCATATTGTGAAGGAAAAACTGTTTTCTATCTGGATCAATTTTCAAAGTTGATTAATTCCTGTGATGCAATGCTGAATTTTCAGCAGCCTTTACTCTAGTCTTCAGTAACACATGATCACATGATAGCCTATCATTTCTGTCTGAATGAATGTCTTACATATCTGTTATACATATCTGATATATGGAACATACTTGGATACAGTGACATGTGATAACGGATTACTCTAATTATGTAGAAATGCGCATTTCCTGTAAGCCCTATACAAATAAATGTGAATTGAATATATCTTTCAGAAATCATTCTAATATTCTGATTGGGTGCTCATGAAAGATTTCTTATCAATGTTAAAAACGCTGCTTATTTTTTGTGGAAACAGTGATATATTCTTTAGAATAGAAAGTTCACCAAACATTGGTGTGTATATAACATTTGTTTGTTTGTTTGTTTATTCATTTAATGTGTGCATTGACATTAATCATAGCTATTTCCTTTTTGACAGAGCATACCACCTGCTTGGGAAGGGAATTGTAGCAGTGAAGGTAAAAATGTACATATGACTATATATAAGCTTAAGAACTGAAAGCGCCCCACTCAAATGTTACATTAAGTTAAATTAATTTACTGATGTTGTTTAATCAACCTTAAAGAATGATAAACAATGTTAACATATTTTGTCATTGCATTTTGGCTTATTGTTCAGAATTACTTGGCTCACATGAAAACATTCCACAGACATATGATATTATAACTCACATTCCACTAATGGGTAAGAGAACTTTATAGCCAGTTTGCTTTTGAGAAAAGAATCTGCAGTGGTGAACTCAGGCAGGATGCCATGAATAACTGCTGGAGATGTTAATAGTGCTCTGCTAATTGAAGAGCACAAAAGAGCAAATCCAGCACTCCTGCACGCGCCGCCACAGTTAAGCTTGTTTGAGACATTGTGACCCTCATACACAAGAGGGTCTTCCTTTTTCTATCTAAGCTGTTCAGTCATTTCTTCTTCTGTTACTTTTCTCACATTTACCCCCCCCCCCCCCCCGTCATCCTCATTTACATCTGTTTAGTTATCCTCTCACTTCTCTTATGTCTTATCTCCTATCTTTCCTCCTTTCCTTTCATTTCTTCTGCTGTGTCTGCTCATCTTTCCGTCTGCTCTCTGCCTGGGTTTGCTCGAGCAGGGCTATCTATTTGGCTAAGGCTGTAAGTGATCTCTGCTGAGCTTTAACTGTGTGGCCTTGCCTTACTGCCTTACCTGTAATCAATTATTTCAGTGGGAGGCTGATAATCTAGCCTTAACTAAAGAAGCATTTTAGCTAGTCGCTGCTTCATTACAAAAGTGGGCAAGAGAGGGAGAGCAATTGGTTGCAACAACAAAAAAACTAGTTTCTAGTTCAAAACTTTAGTAATATTGGATGAAAATACAGCCTTGGAATGTCTTTTTTGCTGTTGTAAATGTAAGACTGTTGATTTTTCTGTCAATATTGGTTGAAGAGAAACTCTTTGTGCATGCTTCACAAACATCCATACTCAACCTCAAAGCGAGCTGAAACCGAAGTATTGATGCAGTTCATGTAGATGATTACAGTCTCAAAAGTTATTTTTTCAAGTTCTTTTTTCTTGGTGTAAAATTGTTGGGTAAAGGAATTTCACTGGTGTGTAAAGAGTCTATTATTGCATATGTGGGTTTGATATTTATTTAGTTGAAGAGTTCTCTTTCGGTGTAAATGGGTTTTAAATTTGTTATATTTGTAAAGTTTAACTTGAGTTTTTTTTTAAACGAGGCCCTTATGCTTAACTCTTCCAGGTTATTCCTCTCGACATTACGGTGGAGCTGCAGAAGCAAATCATGTCAGAGCTTGAGATCCTTTATAAGGTCTGAATCTTTTTTTCTCTGTCTCTTGATTACTTGATCTGTATCTATAGTCCTTTTTTCAGTGGCAAAAAGCAGTAACTTAATTTTGTAAATGTGCACACCCAGTGTGATCAACTACTTGTTGCTACAATGCCGTATTCCTCTAATTAAACTTTTTGCAATTTGCCCTCTCCTGAAAACTTAAGTGTCACTTAGTTAGCTTTCTGTCCTTAAAGATGTCGATACTTTAGTGAGAGATGAATATAGCATTGAGAATCAAAAGTAACGTGCATAAATACTCAAAATAATTTGCTCTGTATTCCTCACTTTGGTCTCGATTAAATTCTGAGTCCTTTTCCAGGTGAAAACCAAATTCGTTTGGAGCTGTGTGTGGTTTCAGATTTCAAATTAGGTGTGTTTGAGGTGTATGACCATGATAAGTATGAAAGAAGTGTCATTAATTATTCAGGGATCAGTGCCTATGTAGCTTAGTCCATCTGCTCTAGTAACCTGCTCTGACAACAGCTGCTAGATATACTTTAATTGATACCAATAACCCTTTGCAGCGACGAGCCAATCACATCGCATAATCAGCCAGTTTTACATATTGAATTAAATACTACTGACTGCGTCATTAGCATCACATGGCTTACTATAAATAACTACCAACTACCAGTCTCATCTTTTCATCAGTGGTATATGTTTCTTAATAATAAAGTATCAATGACAACCATCAGATGAATCATGCAAATTAGTTAGCCTAAAACAACCCTGTGCAATGCGAGTAAATCACTCGCCCATGCGACCGAAATTTCATGAGGTGACCAACAAAAAAAAAACCTTTAATTTGCCAATGGCTAGTAAATTGTATGATTACAGTCGCTTGAGTTAGAGCCAAAAAATTTTTTTTAGCACAGTTATAATTTCATTTTCTACTTAACACCGCGTTAAACACCGTCGCTTGGCTGAGAGCGCATGGCTGTCACTTTCTCTCAAACATGCACACAATGCAGGGCTTCAAGAGCAAGAAGATGCAAGCGATATATCTCGCGCATGCTGTGACAATTTGTGTGCGCAAACTTCTCATCTGAAGCACGCAACCAGATAGCCGGGTCTGACAGCATGTGAATACTGAATTAAGCTCTCTTTCACGTCGTCTTGCGCTTGAAAATGGCTGGCGAGTTTCCTAGTAAACATAGTCGGTTATGTCAGGGATCTCCAATCTTGGTTCTAGAGGGCCACTGTACTGCAGAGTTTAGCTCCAACAACAAAATTAAACACACCTGAAACAGCTAATCAATGTCTTACTAGGGGCCTTGTAAGACACTGGTTAGCTGGTACAGGTGTGTTTATTTTGGTTTTGGTTTATTTAGATTGGAGATCCCTGACTTAAGTCATGAACCGTGCCACCCCATATATACAGTGCCTTGTGAAAGTATTCGGCCCCCTTGAACATTGCGACCTTTTGCCACATTTCAGGCTTCAAACATAAAGATATAAAACTAATTTTTTTGTGAAGAACCAACTACAAGTGGGACACAATCATGAAGTGGAATGAAATTTATTGGATATTTCAAAGTTTTTAACAAATCTGAAAAATTGGGCGTGCAAAATTATTCGGCCCTTTTACTTTCAGTGCAGCAAACTCTCTCCAAAAGTTCAGTGAGGATCTCTGAATGATCCAATTTTGACCTAAATGACTAATGATGATAAATAGAATCCACCTGTGTGTAATCAAGTGTCGTATAAATGCACCTGCACTGTGATAGTCTCAGAGGTCCGTTTAAAGCGCAGAGAGCATCATGAAGAGCAAGGCACACACCAGGCAGGTCCGAGATACTGTTGTGGAGAAGTTTAAAGCCGGATTTGGATACAAAATGATTTACCAAGCTTTAAACATCCCAAGGAGCACTGTGCAAGTGATAATATTGAAATGGAAGGAGTATCAGACCACTGCAAATCTACCAAGACCTGGCTGTCCCTCTAAACTTTAGCTCATACAAGGAGAAGACTGATCAGAGATGCCGCCAAGAGGCCCATGATCACTCTGGATGAACTGCAGAGATCTACAGCTGAGTTGGGAGACTCTGTCCATAGGTCAACAATCAGTCATATACTGCACAAATCTGGCCTTTATGGAAGAGTGGCAAGAAGAAAGCCATTTCTTAAAGATATCCATAAAAAGTGTCGTTTAAAGTTTTCCACAAGCCACCTGGGAGACACACCAAACGTGGAAGAAGGTGCTCTGGTCAGATGAAACCAAAATTGAACTTTTTGGAAACAATGCAAAACGTTATGTTTGGCGTAAAAGCAACACAGCTTATCACCCTGAACACACCATCCCAACTGTCAAACATGGTGGTGGCAGCATCATGGTTTGGGCCTGCTTTTCTTCAGCAAGGACAGGGGAGATGGTTAAAATTGATGGGAAGATGGATGGAGCCAAATACAGGACCATTCTGGAAGAGAACCTGATGGAGTCTGCAAAAGACCTGAGACTGGGATGGAGATTTGTCTTCCAACAAGACAATGATCCAAAACATAAAGCAAAATCTACAATGGAATGGTTGAAAAATAAACATATCCAGGTGTTAGAATGGCCAAGTCAAAGTCCAGCCCTGAATCCAATCGAGAATCTGTGGAAAGAACTGAAAACTGCTGTTTACAAACGCTCTCCATCCAACCTCACTGAGCTCGAGCTGTTCTGCAAGGAGGAATGGGCAAAAATTTCAGTCTCTCGATGTGCAAAACTGATAGAGACACCCCAAGCGGCTTACAGCTGTAATCGCAGAAAAAGGTGGCTGTGGCGAGGGGGGCGTGGTTTAGCGAAGTCTGTGACAGGAGAGAGACTCAGGGGACGGGCAGCACGTAAGTAGGTCAAGTACAAATGACGTACACCTGTTTCTTGTTTCAGTAATTGGCGTGGAGAGACAGGATAAAAGCCTGAAGGAAAGGAGGAGCAAAGAGAGAGAGAACCACTACGGCTCTGTGACTCGTGGACGCTGACGCAGAGAGGCACTGCTAAAACCGACGATTGATCTAGGAAACGAGCTTGCTTTATGATTTATGTTTTGGGCGCGATGTGCACCCTGTTTTGTTGACCGAGAGAATAATAAAAGTTACTCACGAGTCCCAGACACGCCGACCCCTTGTCTTCTTCCTCACCCCACTCTGAACTGTTACATTGGTGCCGAAACCCGGGAGGAAGGAGGGACGCGCTGTCGGAGAGCCCTCGCTGCTGAGGGGGATCGCGGTGCTGAGGAGTTTGGGCAGCGTGGATGATGAAAGACCGCGAGTGACTGCCCGAGGCGGTGGTGCTGGAGCAGTGAAGACCGGTGGGACGGAGAGCTGCCGTGCCCCTGGGTCGAGGTGGGGTGGTGGCCGTCCTGGAGGGAGCAGAGGAGTTGCCGGAGCCTGCTGCCGTCCGCCAGAGTGGGGAGGAGCAGGGAACGCGGAGCTTGCTGCCGACTGCCCTCAATCGGAGGAGCCACCGCCTGCCGCCAGGGGGCGGAGGAGGATCGGGCCGTCCACCGGGCATCCAGCACCATCGCATAGCACCGCGAGGAAGAGCCTCTCGGCTGGTGAGGACCGAGCGGCAGTGTGTCGGGGAACCGGACCAGATTTTTTCTTTCTTTCTCTTTTTACCTCTCTCCCCTCTCTCGTTCTGTAGCTCCGTGATCCCGTCTCCATTTCTCTCGCCTCTCTGTCCTTACCCCCAGGTGCCGCGGCCGCCGTGATCGCGCCCCCCGGGAGAGGGGGGGGGGAGTTGGTAGAGCGCAGTCTCGGGAGTGCCCCCCGGCCTGCGAGGGGCGATGGGGGTATGTGGTGTGGCAAGCAGCGTGGCGAGGGACCGCGAGAGCGGCCGGTGACGAGTGGTAATGATTACCAGCTGCGTGACACACCGGTCTCGTCTCGCGGCCAAAGGACGGGAGCATAAAAGGAGGAACGAAGGCAGCGGAAGACGAGAGAGGACCAGGCCTGGAGTTTATGTTGAGTTCTGTTTTACGTGTGATTGTGTTAGTGGGCAGTCATCCGTGAGGGGCTGCCCATGTTTTATTTTGTGGCGGTTTTACTTTCGTTTTGTTTATTTATTTTGAATTAAAAAGTGTTTGAACGTTCGCCGGTTCCCGCCTCCTTCCTTCCATCCACAAACTTTATTACAGTGGCGCTACAAAGTATTAACTTAAGGGGGCCGAATATTTTTGCACGCCCAATTTTTCAGTTTTTGATTTGTTAAAAAAAGTTTGAAATTTCCAATAAATTTCGTTCCCCTTCATGATTGTGTTCCACTTGTTGTTGATTCTTCACAGAAAATTACAGTTTCATATCTTTATGTTTGAACCCTGAAATGTGGCAAGAGGTCACAAAGTTCAAGGGGGCCGAATACTTTCGCAAGGCACTGTATATATAGGTATATAGCTGCTGGTCATTAAAAAAGGTTGATTTATGTCACTAATTCCATAGAGCTCTGTGTCCAAGTTTATTAATTGAGAGGCAAAGGGAAGGAAAATATATGGTTGAAAAATAGTGTAACCTGGAGAGGATTGTGAAACAAAACCCATTCAAAAATGTGGGGGAGATTCACAGAGTGGACTGCAGCTGGAGTCAGTGCTTCAAGAACCACTACGCACAGAACTGTGCAAGACATGGGTTTCAGCTGTCGCATTACTTGTGTCAAGCCACTCTTGAACAACAAACGGCATCAGAAGCGTGTCACCTGGGCTAAAGACAAAAAGGACTGAACTGCTGCTGAGTGGTCCAAAGTCATGTTCTCTGATGAAAGTTAATTTTGCATTTCCTTTAGAAATTAGGGTCCTAGAGGTTGCTTGAGGTCCAGTGTAAAGTTTCCACAGTCAGTGATGGTCTGGGGTGCCATGTCATCTGCTGGTGTTGGTCCACTGTGTTTTCTGAGGTCCAAGGTCAACGCAGCCATTTACCAGGAAGTTTTAGAGCACTTCAGGCTTCCTGCTGCTGACCAACTTTATGGAGATGCAGATTTCATTTTCCAACAGGACTTGGCACCTGCACACAGCACCAAAGCAACCAATACATGGTTTAAGGACCATGGTATCCCTGTTCTTAATTGGCCAGCAAACTTGCCTGGCCTTGTTAAGAGGAAGATTCAATATGCCAGACCCAACAATGCAGAAGAGCTGAAGGCCACTATCAGAGCAACCTGGGCTCTCATAACACCTGAGCAGGGTCACAGACTGATCGACTCCATGCCACGCCGCATTGCTGCAGTAATTCAGGCAAAAGGAGCCTCAACTAAATATTGAGTGCTGTACATGCACTTACTTTTCATGTTCATACTTTTAACCTGGCCAATATTTCTAAAATAATTTATTTGTATTGGTCTTAGGGAATATTCTTTTTTTCTGAGAGACTGAGTTTGGAATTTTCCTTAGTTGTCAGTTATAATCATCAAAATTAAAAGAAATAAACATTTGAACTACATCAGTCTGTGTGTAAGGAATGAAAATATATACAAGTTTCACTTTTTGAATGGAATTAGTGAAAAAAATCAACTTTTTTGATTATATTCTAATTATATGACCAGCACCTTTGTGTATGTATGTGTGTATATTATATTATATTATATTATATTATATTAATTAATTATATTAATTATTATATTATATTAATTATATTATATTATATATTTTTTTTGCATTTCATGTAAAAAAAAAAAAGACTAGCAAATGGTGACTTGAGCTTCAGTGTCTCTGCAGAAGGTTGTAAAAGTATAAATAAATGCTCTTGTCATAATCATAAAGAAATGTTTATAACACTATATTGTCATAAACTAGCACAGATTCCTCATTCTATAAATGTGCATACACTACTATTCAAACATTTGGGGTCAAGATTTTTTTTAAAGACATTAATACTTTTATTCAGCTGGGACACATTCAATTGATCACAAGTGACAGAAAAGGCTTACTTCAAATAAACGCTGTTCTTTTGAATTTTCTTCATCAAAGAATCCTAAAAATGTATAACAGTTTCCACAAAAAAATTAAGCAGCTGTTTTCAACATTCATAATAATAATAATAAATGTTTGTTCAATATATATTAGAACAGAAACTAGTTGTTTTAAATTGCAATAATAATTCACAGTGGTACTGTTTTGTGCTTTTGATCAGATAAATGCAGCTTTGGTCAGCATCATTTGAACATTTGGGATAAACTTAGTGATCATTTTAGTGAGATAATTTGTGATAGTTCTGATATATTTGATTGTCTGTTTACAGTGTGATTCTCCATACATCATAAAGTTCTACAGTGCTTTCTTTGTGGAGAACAGAATATCAATATGCACAGAGTTTATGGATGGTGAGTCTCATCTGTTTTGGCATTGTCAGTAATCTGGGAGGCAACATTTGCACAGGAAGAGTTCTCTCTTCTCAACAAATTGAATTGAATTATTTGTGTTTGAAATAGGAGGTTCTCTGGATGTCTACTGGAGGATCCCAGAACATGTTTTGGGCAGGATTGCTGTTGCAGTAAGTCCTTTCAAGTCTTAAAACTTTTGTCGATTAAGCATATCAGAGAATTTTGAAAACTGGGAGATTTTGGCATATCCAGGCATGCGTTACAGCTCAGACTCCTATGTGTATGTGCAGGGCCGGCACAAGCTCATCTGCCGCTCTAGGCAAAAGATTGTTGTGCTGCCCTCCACTTCACACTCACAATTAAACACAATCTTTTGAAATGCATGTGAAAGACTGGAGATTTTGTTTAGCACAAGTCAGGTTTTTAAAAACATTAGGCACCAGTAGTAAAAGTCATCATCTTTAGTCTAGATAGTTTTATTCATTTTTGTTTATTGCAGATGCTCCTGTAAAAGTGGGTGGGGTGGGAGTGACACAACTAGGTAGAATGAAGGAAAGTTAACTTAGATTTAGAATAACTAATGGGGGGATAACTTGAAGTGCAGTAATTCCCTAGGCCGCTGCCTAGTTCGCCTATAGGCCCACGCTGCCCCTGTATATATGTGTTTTTTCTTTGTAACACTTTATTAGTGCTGAATTGTCATTTACTCCCGGTTCTGACCCTCATTACCCTCTCCCTCACGCTTTCTCACAATAATCAAAGATATGCCACTGTTTAGATAATTTACAACTCTATCCTCTACAGAGAGCAGACATAGACACTCACACCGAGTCTCTTCTGAGTTTGTTTTCATTGAGCATGGGTGTTTGTGTGTGTGTCAATAGGTGGTAAAAGGATTAACATACCTCTGGAGCCTGAAGATTTTACACAGAGGTGAGAAAGCTTGTAAACTTGTAAAACATTTGAAATAATAATAATTTAATATAATCATAATTACTTCATTTTTCATTTATGCATGTGTATTTAGCAGTAAATTAATTACACAGTTTAAAAGTTAATAATTTTATTCAGCAAGGGCGCATTATATTGATTCAATTAATTAAAGTTACAAAAGGTTTTCATCTCAAATAACTGCTTTTGAACTTTCTAGTCATCAAATAAAAATGTTAAAAAGTTAACACATCTTCGTTCAACATTGATAATGAGAAATGATTCTCAAACACCAAATCATTATATTAGAATGATTTCTGAAGGTTGAATAGTTGCTAAAAAAAAATAACTGCCATCACAAAAATAAATGACGTTTCAAAAATATATTCAAATAGAAAATGGTTATTTTAAATTGTAATAATATTATGCAAGGTTACAGTTTTGCTGTTACTTTTAATCAAGCCTGTAGTCTTGGTGCACATAAGAGACTCAAACCCCCCCATAAGCGACTCAGAAAACAATAAAAATTAAAGCTGCAAGCAGCATTTAGCGGGGTTCAAGCCTTTAAGGCCTTTTAAGCACATAGGCATTAAAGTCATTAAGTTTTATTTAGCAAGATTTTAAACACTAAAATAATAGATGGAAAAGTCCATTTACAGTCAATATAGGCAATTTAACATAGGAAATGCATGGTTCTTATAGCTTTTTAACAGTTATAGCGCCACCTATAGTCCAATCTCTTTAAAACTTTGCATGCTTCGTCAGCATGTTATGCCACATATACCCAACAATTTTCGTGAATTTTTGAGCTTCCCTTTTGAGTTAGCGCCAACTAGTGGCCGATTTCTTTCAAAATTCTTACAGACCTCTAGGACCATGAGTCAAACATGCCCACCGAGTTTCGTTCCGATCGACCTCTGTTAACCCCATCTAATAGGTGCTCAAACTTCATTGGCTGATGGCGGCCATGTTTTTTTAGATACACCAATGTCCTCATAGACATACATGGTGCCTTGGACCAAGACACTGCCTACCAATTTTCAAGTCAATCGGACTAGTGGTCACGTGGTTATAGCCCTTTTCATGTTTTTTTAACATTATAGCGCCACCAAGTGGTCAATCGTCGCGATTTTTTTATCGAGACCAAAGAATGAGCCCATACACATGTCTACCAAGTTTGGTGAAGATATCTCATTTCCTTCTTGAGTTATAGCCTTTTTAGTAAAATAGGCTCCGCCCACAACATTCTTTTTCCACCCCTTAGCAAGCGTGAATCGAAATTTCAACTTTTTCTCAATGAATATTGATATTCAGACTACAGAGAACATTTTGCCACTGGTTTGGTTTCAATCGGTCAAAAAACCAGGGACTAGTTCGCAAAAGTAGTTTTTCGACAAAATTCAAAATGGCGGAAAAATTTTCATGACGGAAATGAAATCGGAGATATACGTTTTGTTCGCCAAGGACTCAGCTTTCCAATGATATAAGACACTTGATTGTGGACCAAAGGGTTTAGGAGTTATGACCCTTTTTGCGCATTTGGTTGCTGTAGCGCCACCTATTGGCCAATCGGGGTCATACTTTCTGAGGTTCTCCCCAAATTGAGGACTACCATCTGACAAAGTTTCAAAGTTCCACGCTTTACGGTTTGGGCTGCACGATGCGTTTTAGCGGAGAATAATAATAATAATAATAAAAATCAGTACAATTACAATAGGGTTTCAGCACTTCGTGCTTGAACCCCTAAAAATCCTACTGAATCCAAACTTTTGACCGGTAGTATATGTGAAAACAGACATGTTGAGTAGGAATGACTTGGATTTGGAGTAAATTATGTAATCATATTACAGAAATCAAGTATTTATAAAAAGACATATATAGAGTCAGATTTGTTTTTATGCATTGTGTGAGACAATAATGTGCAATACATTTGTTGTTTATTCATTTTTTATTTTCTGAACAGACAGAAATGACAAGCATAGCATCACAGTCCAATGTAATTCTTTCCTTCGACAAACTAACAAGTTAACTATTAATAAAATGATTGTTAGTTTGTACTTAATGCAAAGAGTATTGCTTACATTTACATTAAAAGTTAAACTCTACCTGATTAACCTGGAGAAGTAATCTAGTCAAAGTGGTATTTGATGCTGACATAATGCATTGTTTCTCTGCACAGATGTGAAACCCTCCAACATGCTGGTTAACACACGGGGTCAGGTCAAGCTGTGTGACTTTGGAGTTAGCACGCAAGTATGGTTCAATTTATATCTTGTGATTTGTTTGCGTTTGTTTGCATGAATGTGTATACTCACACAAGTGCTCCTCATGTTGTGTATCTCTGTGTTTGTTGTGAGCACAGCCGTTGTCCCTTCAGTCTCCATGTCTCTGTTCTCTTCTTCGTCTCATTCCTCCAGGGACTTCGTGCCTTTGCTCCCTAACCCCCAGATACCCCCTAGATTGCTCCTCACTTCTCACTTCTCGCTCTTTCTAATTACCACATTGAACAGATATTCAGTGCATGTGAGTGACGGCGTGTGCGCGTGGCTGGAGACAATAGCTCAGACTGAGAAAGTCAGCATCAGTCTCTCCGCCTCTAATACACTCAGGAGCCCAACAAAGGGGCCCAATCACTCCAAACAGCCCTTTTTTAATTAATATTCATACCCATGTTCCCCGAAGAGATTGTAGTGGAAGCTGACCCCTGGATGAGGTGTGCGTGTGCGTTCTCCTCTGTGCCCGTTCAGACCATGACACTGTATAGTAAACCTATGTCTCTCTTATTCACTTACACACACACGCACACCGACTCACGTCAGGCCGCGGGGGAACACTCTCATTATGTTTGTCCTGTCATTGCTGACATGTGCCATTGTGCCCGTATCTCACTGTCTCTCCCCTGTGAGAGTACAAACTAAAATTAAACCAGGCTGGCATTTCAATAACACTTCACAATAACATGTTCTTTTCAGTAGATTTAAATCAGTTCCTCTTACTGTGTTCTTTAGCTTATGGCTTATGTGTGCGTGCGTGCGTGCGTGCGTGCGTGCGTGCGTGCGTGCGTGTGTGAGAGTGAGAGTGATGTACTAGTCTAGATATCCAATACTGTCACTGCTGAGATCTCCATCAGCTATTAGGATGAGTAACAGGAATCCGTTTGTTAGGTAGTTTTGAAGATAACACTTTACAATACAGTTCAATTTATTGATATAAGTTAATCTATTACCGGTATAGGCTATAGAAATTAGGAATAAACATTTTACATTTTTCAAACAGATTCAATTGTGTTTACCGATTAGGCTACCGTAATTCTGACCCGAATTGCTTTGTCGCCTTTCTGGCTGTTGTTGTATGGTGATATTTTTGCAAATGTTTCTGAAAAAAATCTATATTTGTCCACTGGAACGATCACTTTAAATTTAAAACGGTTTATTTAAAGGGATAGTTCACTTTAAAATGAAAATTCTGTCATCCTTTACTCACCTTCAAGTTGTTTCAAACCTGTATGAATGTCTTTCTTCATCTGAACACAAGGGAAGATATTTTGAAGAATGTCAGTAACCAAACAGTTAACTGGAGCCATTGACTTCCATAGTATTTTTTTCCTACTATGGAAGTCAATGGGTCCAGTTAACTGTTTGGTTACTGACATTCTTCAAAATATTTTCCCTTGTGTTCAGCTGAAGAAAGAAATTCATAAAGGTCTGAAACAACTTGAGGGTGAGTAAAGGATGCCAGAATTTTCATTTTAAAGTGAACTATCCCTTTAAAGCAATTCAATTTCCATCAAATAGATGGAATTAGAAATACATGCCTGCCCCAAATAAAAGCCTGCTTCAAATAAAAGCCGGCTCCCATCAGCAGTTCAGGTAAATAAAGTCCCCGGTCTTTATTTGAGGAATTACGGTAATTATCATGAACATAACCAACAATGCATTTTTGTTGTACGACTTTTACAGCATTTATTAAAGATGCACTCTGTACATTTTTGTGAATTGCAACCGCCCACCCCTCTTTTTCGAAGCAAATAGAGAAGCTATGGTGGCCGACACAAGACAAAGATGTCGTCTGAGACAGCAGACAGTATCTAGCGCTGTGTAGAGCAGTTTGTCCGTTTAGGGCTACTGTAGAAACATGACGGCGCAAAATGGCGACTTCACTGTAAGGTGACCCGCGGTGTATGTAGATAGAGATGGCTCATTCTAAGGTGATAAAAACATAACGGTTGTTTATGTAAGATCTTTAGACATCACTGAAAGCATATTTATGTATATTATATTGCATTTCTATCAATAGATCCTCATAAATACTACACACTGCACCTTTAATGTAGGTTACCGTTAATTTCTGGGTGTACTAATACAGTTCAAGACTCAAGTATTTATTTATGTTAATGTATTATAAACAAACATTTTTGTTTAATAATTAACATGAATCTAGATTTGTAAACACTGTAAATAATTGTGTTTCATTATTTAAATGTAGGGTATGTAAGAATTGTGACCCTGTCTGTGAAAACCCAGCTAAAGTCATTTTTTTGTGATTTACTGTTTTCTACATAAAATCATCCTACATAATGTAAAGAACATTCTGTTAAAATATAACCTTGATATCTCTAATATGAACTGAGTATGGCTATGTTAAAAATTTGCTGAATTTCAGGCTCAGAAAATCATGTTTTTGAGAAATTCCAATGTAAACACAAGCTTATTTTTAAAACTGCAGCACATTTGATGCATAATTATCCTGAATATGAGCCATATACCACATTGAATCTAAGATTCTCCCATTTTCAGTGATATATGACATATTTATGGGAAAATTCTTAAAGTTTTATAAAACAGGCCTATTTATTATGATGCGTATGTCCAAAAAGCACAAAAGCATTCAAACAAATTGGGGGTACAGGAGCTTGAATGTAGCAACAATTACCAAATCAATGAATTGAAATTATTTATATAACTTTATTAATAAAATTAAATATCCATGGAAAAAGTCATTAATATATTAATTAAGTAATATATTACATTTCAGTAGAAAATCTCTAACTCAAATTATTTTACAGGGCTACATTAAGTACAGTACTGGAGTAAAAATAAAGAAGCGGATAGTTTACCCAAAAATAAAAATTCTGTCATCATTTATTTACCCTCATGTTGTTCCAAACCTGCACTTTCTTCAATAAACCCGGTTATATCATTATTCGGGGTAATTCCACCGAGATTAATATCGGAAAAGCTGTTAAAGCAATCAGCTATTTTCTGTTCCTGCTCACGTTTTAAGTGCTGCCATGTCAAATAGCCTAGATAACTTAATTCATTAATCCAGTGTTTCCCAACCTTTTTTCAGTCATGGCGCCCTTTGAAAATGTTCTCAATTTTGTGGCACCGCCTCGCATACGTTACGCTAGGGGTGTAACGGTACAGATTGCTTACGATTCGGTTTATATCAAGGTTTTATGTTCAGTTTCAGGTTCACGGTTTCTGTATGGTTCGGGATTTGCTATGTTCATGGAACAAAGGACTACTGTCAAATAAAAATAAAAATAAAGAAAAGAACAAATAACTTAAATACAAGCAGCAGCACAAATAAAACTACAACTATTGAGCGAAGGCTTCTAATAAAATAATGCTTTTCGGGCTTTTCAGGTAGGTCTAACATTAGTTTTTAGGTAGAGAACCTGAATTAAGTAATCAAATGAAAAATTACTGCATATTTAACTGTTTAAATTAAATATTAATCCTTATTAAACTTACAAAAGCTATTCAATCAATAGCAGTGAGTGATTCCTGTCCTGTTCTTTGCTGTTGTAATGTATCACCGAGGAGCCAGCACGTGTATCCATCGACAGAAACATATATAACGCATTATTTTCAAGTTACAACCCATATTAAAGATGCGTCATCAGATGTGAGAAGCAAGTGCGTGCTGAAACCTTTTATACGGCACCCCGCGCACCCCGGTTGGGAAACACTGCATTAATCTGATGCACCACCATCCAAAAAATGTTTTATATTGACACATAGCAGGCCTAATATGACCTTAAATTAAGATGATTATTATAGGCACAGTGTTGAGCTACAAAACAAAGAAGAAAATATTAAAATATTGGCGATGACACAAAAATATCTCGCCAGACATCTGAACCCGGCTTAAGTCGCGATGACCTGATTGCCACTCGTGCCAATTTATATTAATGTCTTTCTCTTCCTAATGGTAAAAGAAGTTCCTGAACCGATCTATCATACAAATCAGTTTGTTGTGATGAAAACCCCCTGAGATGATTAAAATCGATGTTTAGGGAGCCCGCATCTGGTATTTTTTTGTGTGCAAAAGTATAAAGTGTAGTGTCAATAAAATCACTAATTTCAGTATTTATAATGTTCTGAATTAAAAATTGATTATTATATCTCAAATCCCTTAATGTAATTGATCATTTACAAGAATAAACACAAATTACCTATTTTCGTCATTTTTATGGCTATGGCACTTTAAAGTGACGATCAATTGACGATCATTATCTCATAATTAAATTTTGCGACTTTAGCCGGGGTTTCACAGACGGGGTCACAATTGGTTAAAACACTTTTTTCCCCAAATTTGTTGTTGTTATAAAGTTAGGGATAAATTGTTTTAAAAAAAATTAACTAGGCCCCTCATAATTATTAACTACCCAAATCTCGCTCTCTGTGATGCACATTTTAACATTTTGGGTTAATAGTTCTTGCGACAGATATTTGGCTATAAGCGTTCTAAAAATATAAAAGGTGCCATTCAGTAGTAATCACTATAGATCCGCAGTCTTTACAGACTACCGCTAAAGTTAAGGGGTTTCCGAGAAACGTGCATTAGTTGGTTAGCGAATCACAACACACTGGGCCCGAAACCATCAAACCGTTTTTACAAGGAGGGACAGAGCAGTGTAAAATAAAGGTAACATATATGAAAAATAATGCAATTTTTAAAAAATGAAGCATGAACATGTTACAGTGCACCCCACAAACACAATCAAGCCTTGAAAAGAATGTGTTTACCACTTCTTTAACATATCTTCTTATCAGAAGAATGCTCATACTAAGTGATTGACAGCTTCAGTGATTATAAAAGGATTTCTATTAGCTCACTATCTGTATATTATCCAATCAAAATATTTAATTTCATTATTTTTCATTATTATTATTTATAATGCTGGCAAGTACACAATGCAAAGTTTCGAGACTGACAGCTTTATTTAAATGTTTGGTTGACTAAATTGTAATGATTGACCAATTTTGCATAATTACATGCCACTAACCCTACCAAACCCTAATCTTAACCCTAAGTACATGTTTTTAATTAACATCACTCAGTACTTAAATGTATAATTACACTGTAACAAGGACATCTTAAAATAAAATGTAACCAATATTTCTCCTGCTTTCTTCCACAGTTAGTGAACTCCATTGCTAAAACATATGTCGGAACTAATGCATACATGGCGGTAAGTAGCGTTCATTTCTGTTTCTTTTCAGACAGTGTTTCTACTTACTGGAGTAGGGAACGCATAGGTCTTTCTTTTCTATAGTCACACAAATATTTTTTGTTTGTAAAGGCTGTCAGTCAAGTGTCTGTATATAATGCACACAATCAAATGCCTTTTGCAGAAAAATCAAATGCTTCCAGAAGTACAATTTACTCACATGCACACACACATATAAACAACAGAGCTTGTTAAATAGCTCATCCAAGAAACACTGTGACTGCATAAATGCTATGAATGTGTGTGACCTTCAGTACCAGATATACTCCAAGCACAATTAAATGTGTCATTGTAAGCTGCATTATAATGATCCTTTATGTGTCTTTGCTTCTATAGCCAGAGCGGATATCTGGGGAACAGTATGGTATTCACTCAGATGTGTGGAGCGTAGGGATCTCTTTCATGGAGGTAAAACAGTCATATAATAATTTCTTAATGTATGCTTTTATATAGGGTTGGGTGATTATACCGGTAGAAATTTGTCAACTGGTAGAGACTGTTATCTTTATTGCGGTTTATGCTCACGTGATGTTGCTGTGCTGTGTGGTCACGAAAGCTTATAATTTGAATGCATTTTTAAGCATTGCCTTTTAAAAACAAGTGATTTTAAACCATTGAAGAAGCAGAGAAAGTCAACATTTCACTACATGCGGGCACAGAGAGATTGTTTCTAAACACTGTCTGAGAGATGCGTGAACATAAAGCTGCTGCTCATAAAGCATGTAAGTACTGAACTTAACTGTAATTGAGTTCTTTTTGCTGCCTAATTGGGCTCGCAAGTTATGGCGAAAAGTTAGTTTTTTACTTAGGCTATTATTCAGGTTTTTTTTTGAGATATTGAAAATAGTGCCAATAATTATAAAATTTCAATATCAGAAATGTTTATATAACTTTATTTAAAGCAAAATTATAACTATGATATACAGAGGGTACAGAAAGTATTCAGACCCCCTTAAATTAAACTCTTTGTTATATTGCAGCCATTTGCTAAAATCATATAAGTTAATATATTTAACTCAGGTGCTGTCCATTTCTTCTGATCTTCCTTGAGATGGTTCTACATCTTCATCTGGACTTCAGTCCAGCTGTTTTTAAATATATTGATTGGACTTGTTTAGGAAAGCCACACACATACATAATACCTTACTGCTCTCAGTGGATGTCAGAATAAATGAGAATCATGAGGTGAAAGGAACTGCCTGAAGAGCTCAGAGACAGAATTGTGGTAAGGCACAGCCTCAAATCTGGCCATGATTACAAAAAAAATCTTTAGCACAATGGCTTCCATAATCCTTAAATGGAAGACATTTGGGACGACCAGAACCCTTCCTAGAGCTGGCCATCCGGCCAAACTGAGGTGAGAGAAGTAAAGAAGAACCCAAAGATCACTGTGGCCGAGCTCCAGAGATGCAGACGGGAGATGGGAGAAAGTTGTAGAAAGTCAACCATCACTGCAGTCCACCAGTCGGGGCTTTATTGCAGAATGGCCTGAAAGAAGCCTCGCCTCAGTGCGAGACACATGAAAGCCTGCATTGGGTTTGCTAAAAAACACCTGAAGGACTCCCAAGATGGTGAGAAATAAGATTCTCTGGTCTGATGAGACCAAGATAGAACTTTTTGGCCTTAATTCTCAGCAGTATGTGTGGAGAAAACCAGGCACTGCTTGTCGCCTGTCCAATACAGTCCTAACAGTGAAGCATGGTGGTGGCAGCATCATGCCGTGGGGGTGTTTTTCAGCTGCAGGGACAGGACGACTGGTTGCAATCAAGGGGAAGATGTATGCGGCTAAGTACAAGGATATCCTTCGCCAGAGTGCTCAAGACCTCTGACTGGACTGGGTCGAAGGTTCACCTTCCAACAAGACAATGACCCTAAGCACTGCTAAAACAACGAAGGAGTGGCTTCACAACAACTCTGTGACTGTTCTTGAATGGCCCAGCCAGAGCCCTGACTTAAACCCAATTGAGCATCTCTGGAGAGACCATAAAATGGCTGTCCACCAACATTTACCATCCAACCTGACAGAACTGGAAAGGATCTGCATGTAGGAATGGCAGAGGATCCCCAAATCCAGGTGTGAAAGACTTGTTGCATCTTTTCCCAAAAGAATCATGGCTGTATTAGATCAAAAGGGTGCTTCTATTGAATACTGCGCAAAGGGTCTGAATACTTAGGACCATGTGATATATAAGTTTTTCTTTTTTAATAAATCTGCAAAAATGTCAACAATTCTGTGTTTTTCTGTCAACATAGGGTGTATGTGTACATTAATAATAATAATACAAAAAGAACTTAAATGATTTTAGCAAATGGTTGCAATATAACAAAGAATGAAAAATGTAAGGGTGTCTGAATACTTTCCGTACTAACTATATATTGTTATTGTGAAATAAAATTGCTCATATGATGATTTTTAAGTTTTTAGTCATATCGCCCACCCCTTTCCATATACATATGGCCCACCATTCATAGTTCGAGTGGACTGGTGTCTTAGTGTTTCTGCTGAGTGCTGTTGATGGTCCCTGCAGGCAGCCTGTCCAAACAGATGTTGGCCTACAGCTATGCATGGATCACACTCAAGATCTCCCACTGACTGCTACACACACACACACACACACACACACACACACACACACACACACACACACACACACACTCTTATGTTCTGCGATCCTTTTGGACCATCTCCCCTTGAATTCCCATGACAGCCTAGAGTAAGGAATGAGATTGTTTTTTTTTTTTTGTGCGCGTATTTGTGGTTTCATTATATTAAAGAGAATTAATAAATACTATGGGTGTTTATTAAGAAAGGTGTGTGTGTGTGTATTGTGAAACCTTAAAGAAATGAGTGTGTGTGTAACTGAAAGATGTGGAGTCAGTGTGGCAAAACGCTATCAATCACTCAGCCAGCAGAACGTTCAGTAATTAGAGTGCTGTGTTCTCTACTTCAGAGGTGTGTGTGTGTGTGTGTGTGTTCCTAAAAAAGAAGAAAGGAGAGGTGTATGAGTGTAATGAATTTTTTTTGTAATGGATGTTTTTCTAAGCAGAAACTAAGCTGCATGAAATGTACGTATGAGTGGATTAGATTTTAGTATGGTGGTTTGACTTGTGTACTGAGAATGCCGTGCTGGTAGTTTTCATTGGCTTTATTGATTCCCATTTTGTAATTGTCAGCGGTTCTCATTGGCTGTGATGAATTGTTATTATATCCCTCGAGTTAATTCCTTGATTGCATTTATCAACACTGTTAGATATTATCAGTGAGATGTTTAGGGAGGGAAATATCAAGGGTCATATGGATTGACATTATCATTAGTTGATGAACAGTATATTGATCTGATTATGATTTAGTACTGACCTTACCATGTTGTTAGGGACGTGATCGATTTGGCTCGGCGCCTGGCATTTTAAAGCAGTACGGATGAAGTACCTTTGTGTTCTGTTGGCAGATTTCTTAACTAATGAACTGAAGTCACCTCCTGAACTGAGATGCGTATGCTTGATTTAATAAATGAATGCACTGTGGTTTGAGTTGGAATAATTTTCTAAATAACTGTAATCAAAGTATGGTTTGAAAATAGTTTGTCTTTGCTTTTGGTTTTTGCTGCTTTTTCTACATTCTTCTTTATGATAATCTTAAGCATATGCTGTAGTCTTCAGTCTTCACAGATTAACGCCTGCCGAAGTACATACACCTGCTGTGATGCTGGGATGTAGGCAGGATTAAGAACTTTACTGCTCCTTAAACCCTTGTGAAAAAAGTGCTCTTAATTGTATTGAATGCACTCTTGTACAGGGTTTTTCCTGCATTGAAAACATTTTGGCAGCTGCCAAAGTAAATTTTTGTCCTGCAAGAGATTTAGGTGATCTTTTAATGTGACCATATATGTTGTTCTGCAGTACCAGTGCCTGCTGATATCCGCTGCTTCAAAACACTCCCATGAGAGTTGTGTAAGCACTTTGTGAAGAGCATCAAAGGTTTCTTTCTATTTATGTGGTTTTGCAGAGTTGAGCTTTGTAGCCAATCACAGACATATCTGTTGAACGTTTGAACGCAGTTACCAATCGCTGGTGTTTAAGTCAATCATAATCCGCTCAACACCGCTTAAAACGCCAAAGTTTTTGTTCAGCATTCTACATGCTTGTGAACCCTTTCATTATAACCAACAAAATATAAACACAAGGCCATTAAGATGTTCATTGCACAGCGTAGAGTAGACGGCTTCATTGATTATAACCTTAACGTGACTTTTCGCAAAAGTGCAGCTTTGTGTACCTCGCATTATAATTGAAAGTTTCAGTGAGTGATCTTTGCTAGCTTTCTTATATACAATATTTCTGGGATTGACAACCGTATTTAAATGTTTGATCAAATCGAATTGACAGTAATAACCATAGCATCAGATGGAATAAAACAATGTCAAATGATCTTTATCAATTTTTTGTCATACTTTTTGGAAGTAAAGTGTGAAGTACTTGATTATAATTTTAACTGTAGTGTATTATTCATATTACATAAGTTTCAATAGAAATTACATTCAAGTTTTTTTTGTTTTTTTTGTTTACCATAAATGCTTGTCAGTACATTCAGTAGTACTTTTTAACCACATTTGCAAGACAATAGAATTATGAAAATATGTAAACATTTAAAGATCTACTTAAGTCCTTAAAAAAGTATAACAGTTTACATGTATATTAAATGTGGGTCAAAAAAACACTTTAAAGTTTAATATAAATGTAAACTGTCATACTTTTTTTTAATTAATTGCAATTATTATACCTGGAAATAAATCACCCTTTAGGTGTAGCAGTTGTATGTAATTTATTATTTAGAAATGTATTTTAATATGTTAATGTTAAGCAGATTTGATTGAGACATTGTCCGTCATAGTTGTGTATGTGAAAACTCATGTGCTTATACAGGTGTTTGTGAGTGAGTGTGTATGTGTATATACCTTTGTGCTTCATTATAAGTTAGCTTTCCCTTTGTTCTTTCATTTGCAGTTGGCGCTGGGCTCTTTTCCATATCCACAGGTGAGTCTGCTCCATCAAACCAGATACTAGTTAAACAAACGTAATGTTGAGCTCTTGAATCCTCAACATTTCTTTGCCCTGGAGGTATGGCAGAGACCAGTTCCTTCATGATCTTAGTGTATGGGCAGCTGTTCATCCTACAACTGCTCATCCCACTCTTGTTTGCTCAGTTTACATTACATAGAGTCCTGCTGACCTGCTCCATTTCTCAATCCCATCAACCCTGTAATCAGATTTCATGCAGGGATTTATCAAGATTATCCCATTTTAAGAATGACAAACCCGGATTAAAATTCGGATTTATCTGGAGGGTTCCCAGTTTAGGAACCACATAGCACCCATGTACAGAACATGTCAATTTATGGTGTCTGCATGTAGTATGACATGGTGTAGAATAAATGTTGTGTAGTATATTTAATCTACTTACTTACTTTAATGTAAGAAGTTGTTCTTATTTAAATTTAAAAAAAAATAAAAATGGGGGGGGGGTAATTAGTAATTAGTAATTACTTACTTTTGAGTAAATTACTCACAAAATGACTCGCATGAAAGCAACTCTAAAGGCCCCAATATAATCACGGCATGGTTATTTTTCGTTCTTCGTTTGGGGATAAAACAAAGTTTGAAATAAGTGACCAGTGATATACTGTTAAGATGCCGGGCAGTGTTGCTGAAAGATGTTGCTGTGGGCTTTTTCCCATTGGGAATGGGCAACAAATTTCTCTTTGCATATCCTCTTGGGGAAATGTGTTGCCCATTTTCAATGGGAAAGTGCCCACAGCAACATCTTTCAGCAACGTTGCTCAGAAAGTTGCCCTGTGTATCATCAGCTTGAGTGCACAGGTCCTTCTAAAACAATTAGCATATTGTGATAAAGTTCATTATTTTCCATAATGTAATGATAAAAATTAAACTTTCATATATTTTAGATTCAGTGCACTCCAACTGAAATATTTCAGGTCTTTTATTGTTTTAATACTGATGATTTTGGCGAACAGCTCATGAAAACCCCAAATTCCTATTTCAAAAAAATTAGCATATCATGAAAAGTTTCTCTAAACAAGCTATTAACCTAATCATCTCAATCAACTAATTAACTCTAAACACCTGCAAAAGATTCCTGAGGCTTTTAAAAACTCCCAGCCTGGTTCATTACTCAAAGCCGCAATCATGGGTAAGACTGCCGACCTCACTGCTGTCCAGAAGGCCATCATTGACACCCTCAAGCGAGAGGGTAGGACACAGAAAGAAATTTCTGAACGAATAGGCTGTTCCCAGAGTTCTGTATCAAGGCACCTCAATGGGAAGTCTGTGGCAAGGGAAAAGTGTGGCAAAAAACGCTGCACAACGAGAAGAGGTGACCGGACCCTGAGGAAGATTGTGGAGAAGGACCGATTCCAGACCTTGGGGGACCTGCGGAAGCAGTGGACTGAGTCTGGAGTAGAAACATCCAGAGCCACCGTGCACAGGCGTGTGCAGGAAATGGGCTACAGGTGCCGCATGCCCCAGGTCAAGCCACTTTTGAACAAGAAACAGCGGCAGAAGCACCTGACCTGGGCTACAGAGAAGCAGCACTAGACTCAAATTTGCTCAAATTTTGCATGTCATTCGGAAATCAAGGTGCCAGAGTCTGGAGGAAGACTGGGGAGAAGGAAATGCCAAAATGCCTGAAGTCCAGTGTCAAGTACCCACAGTCAGTGACCTGCTCACAGTGCCAAAACCACTGGTAAATGGTTTACTGACCATGGTATTACTGTGCTTAAAGGGGGGGTGAAACACTCAGTTTCAGTCAGTGTCATGTCAATCTTGAGTACCTATAGAGTAGCATTGCATCCTGCATATCTCCGAAAAGTTTTTATTTTTTTAATAATTATATAAGAAAGATGCGCTGTTCCGAGTCTTTCCGAAAAAAGCCGAGCGGGTGGGGGCGTGTCGTGTGAGCGGAGCTAAATAATGACGTGTGCAGCAGCGCGCTGTGTGATGAGTCGAGTGCATCCCTAACAGCGGAAAAAAACTTTATTCAAAATAAAAATATGGCTTTTAATCGGATACAGCCATACATCTATGATCCGGAATCAGACCCAGAGGCTGCAGTTGAACAGGAGCAGCAGCAAAAACGACTAGAGCAGGACGTCTGTATGTGGTAAGTTACAAGTTATACACTAACTATATAATATGCTTAGCGGCTTGTGTTATTTACATATTTATACTTGAATTATATCGTCGTATTTTTGTCTTTGAAGGTGTACATGTGGGAAGTGCAGTTGTGCACGTGTGTTTGTGTGTTTACGCGTGGTTTGTGTAGACAGTAAGGTGACTAAAAGCAGTCTCACTCACCCTTCTAACGTTGGGACTGCTCCATCCTTCAGCATTAGGCGATTGGGAAAATTCGGCGTCGCGCTGGGCCTTGTTTATGAAACAGCGAACAGATATAAACATTCGCGCAACTCAGTTGCTGATCCGGAAAAGCAAATTACATCCACTGTTGCCTTAACGCGGGGGTTTTGGCGAATCTGTGCAGGACTGTCTTGGTCTGGCAACCAAAAACCCACTTTTTTGGTGACATTGTTATGTGCTATGTGTAATTGTCACCTGTCCAGCATCCTACAAGCCCCGCTTTGATGGGCGTAGGCTGTTGCTTTCGCTCTCTCCCTCGCTCTCTCTCACGCGCAGGCTGTTGCTTTCGCTCTCTCCCTCGCTCTCTCTCACGCGCTTCCGGTAGAATTGTCCGTAAGGCCCATACAAGGAAATTCCGCCCCCACTAACGTCAATGGGGACGCATGATCTCAAAAAACTTGCCGAAACTTATGACTAACCGGAAGTAGTATTTTTGACAAAGAAATACTCCCATCAAACGTCCACCTTAACTTTTGAAACTTTGTCTATGTTTAGTATGGGATTCCAAGTCTTTAACAGTGTAAAAAGATCAGTATGCATGAAACAGCATTTCACCCCCCCTTTAATTGGCCTGCCAACTCTCCTGACCTGAACCCCATAGAGAATCTGTGGGATACTGTGAAGAGAAAGTTGAGAGACGCAAGACCCCACACTCTGGATGAGCTTAAGGCCGCTATCGAAGCATCCTGGGCCTCCATAACACCTCAGCAGTGCCACAGGCTGATCGCCTCCATGCCACGCCGCATTGAAGCAGTCATTTCTGCAAAAGGATTCACGACCAAGTATTGAGTGCATAACTGAACATAATTATTTGAAGGATTACTTTTTTTGTATTAAAAACACTTTTCTTTTATTGGTCGGATGAAATATGCAATTTTTTTTAGATGAATTTGGGGTTTTCATGAGCTGTATGCCAAAATCATCAGTATTAAAACAATAAAAGACCTGAAATATTTCAGTTGGTGTGCAATGAATCTAAAATATATGAAAGTTTAATTTTTATCATTACATTATGGAAAATAATGAATTTTATCACAATATGCTAATTTTTTGTGAAGGACCTGTACATCTGATTCCGCCCTCGCTGCTGAAAGCGGGGTTTAGATGAATATGTAAATATGTGCTGGACACTGTCCTCTCAATAAGAAAATTGAGAAGCAAGCATTTTTGTGATGCATGAGAAAGCATCATAGCAACATGGATATGTTTGCACGAGTTCTGCAATTCTACACTCCAGTAAAGTCCCATCCCGTTTATTCATATAGCACTTATACAATAGATTGCTTAAAATCAAGAAGCTTTACCGTATTAAACATGAAAAGTGTAAATGTTTCATCAGGACTAGGTTACAGCTTTTTCTACTATAAAGAAGCTTTTCAGGACATCTGACCTCAATGGACTGAACAGGAGAAATAAAGCAAAAAATATTTCCACCTAAAAGAAGGCACTCCGTAAACACCACAAACCAATGGTATTACAAAGATGTTTACCAGCCATAGCAAATTTTTCCAGAAAGGCTGTTTCGATCTCTCAAAACAAACTCCAAACAAAGTTCGTTTTGGTCTGGTTTTGTTCAAAATAACCTCACATTGGTTCATTCTTCGATTTCGCTTGAAGTATATCGAGGCCTTATGAGTTAAATAAACCAGTATTATTCTGAAAATTTCTATATAAATTGTTGTTTTGTTTATGAATAGCAGACTTAGTTTCAGTCTTTTATTAAAGGCAGCTATAGTTCTCTGTAAACTGCATTTTCTTTTCTAAATTAATTTATACATGGTAAATAAACATTACCTTTACATTATGACTAATGCATGAAGTATCATAAGTAATACTTTTCACAGAATCTATTAACCTAGGTTCATTTTAAGGATCAAAAGTGCTGTTCTTTTAAACTTTCTATCCATTAAAAATCCTACAAAAATACATAAAACCAATTAAGCAGTGCAATTTTTTTCAACATTGATAATAATAAGAAATGTCTCTTAAGCGCTTCTAAAGTAATCATATTAAAATGATTTCTGAAGGATCATGTGACACTAGCTGCGTCGAAACTGGCGGGCAGATTAAATTTGCTAGGATGCGTCTAGATTTCTAGGCTAGTTTTTACTGCATTTTTGATCAAATAAATAAGGACTTTGAGCATAAGGGATTTATAAATGCTCTAAAAGTATTGTTCATTGTTTGTTTGTAATGCCTTATGCATTGACTAATGTTAATACATTTAAAATGATTATACTGTAAAGTGTGACTTCAATTATTTAGTTTGGTGACAGGTTTCAGATGTGTGCGTATAGAAATATACTGTATACCCGATTCTGATTCAGTGGCCTAGTTTTTTTTTTTCTAATCAGACTCTCAGCTTTTAAAGTTCTGCATGTAAGAGTGCCGTGAGTTTAATGAGGGAAATGTTGACTAATGCTCAATAAATTACTCCCAGCATGCCTGTTGGGTTAATTAGCATATTAAAACAAAGCAGCCACTCAGGGCATGCAGGGGAAATCAGAAAGAAACATTTTGAGGCTGCATCTAGAGCCAAAGCCTTCAGCATCAAACAGTCACGGAGGCTGGGCTTGGCGTTGTGTGTGTGTGTGTTTGTACTTTATCTCACACTTCACTTGATGCAAAGCTATTGTGCACAATGGCAGAAGTAACAAAATAAAATCGATGTGCAATACATGAAATTTAAAGGACATTATGAGGAGTGCTATGATTAATCATAAGGTCTAATCTATTTTAGTATATATATATATTTGTAACCAAATAGGAAGACAGAATACAGGATGAACAAACAGTTTGAGCTGATGAATAGTTGATGGGTAAAAAAGAACATTAGAAGGCTAGAGGCCTGCATTCGTGTGTGCATTATCCCGGGGCCTAGAGGCTTGTCTCATTTGAAATTGTTTTTCTCTGCTCTCCAGCATTATCTATTAACAGGGCCATTATCATGTTAATCCACTGAGTATTATTACATAAACTAATGTATTCACATGTACACCCAAACACTTTATACACACGTAGTGTCTGGAACCATGATTGGATCTTTTGATGGTAAATATTGTATAGTATTTTTCATCCGAAATATGTCTTTTAGACGTTGGCCTCTACCTAACCCATCAAAACAAAAACAAAAACACTCGTAGACAGAGATATGAGAATGTGTGAAACCCATTCAGGTCTGTGGTTCTCCTCCGAGTGCATCATCATATATCATTATCAGATAAAGTGATGGCTGTTGAAACCAATGAATGGCAAAACTTTTGTTCTTGGCCCGTAGAGCCAGAGGCATTATACTGAAGCATTTCATGTATACACACCCCATTAATTCATTACTTCCTCCTTTAATCTTTCTTACTCTCCCTTTTCCCTGTTCCTGCATTTTAGAATTCGTTTGGAATGAAAATGGAGAGAGAAAGAGAGAGAGAAGCATGAAGGAGAAAGAGGGAGGGGGGATTAGTCAAGAAAGAAAGGGAGAGCTAAACCTCCCACTGCTAGAGCGTTTTTGCTCTTGATGTTAATTTTCACAGCTCCATATGGTGCTGCAGACTCTTCACCTGCAGGCATCGCACACACACGCGCTTGCACACGCCACCCAGCCAGCACACACGCTACCTCAGGCCTGGCCTGTCACTCACATCAGCCCAGGCATCTGTCTGTTCTCTCTCTCTCTCACACATACACGCTCGCAGAGTCATTGTCCATTGTGTGGCGAGATCTCGAGAGATGCCCTCTGTATTTCTGCATCAACTTCTGCGGCTCGACCCGCACTCAGAGCCACAAAACCGCCACTGTTTTGTGTGTGAGTGCATGCATGATTGCAAGGGTGTGTGTGTTTTCTATGTGTTATCTTGTCATTGATTATAAAAGGCTCTTTAATTTCGTCTCACCCCATGTTGGGATTAATTTGCATTCTTTGTCAGGAGTTAATGGCGTCTCCCGATGGCTCGCTCGGAAAATCTTTGAAGACTGCAGACTGGCTGGCGTGTGTATACAGCCTCCAGCGCTTCTCCTCCTGATTGATTTGTTGTTGCCTTTTCTGTTTTCCGGCTGTTTTGGTTTGAGCTCATTTTAAGCCCCGTATTCATCTGAATATATACTGTATGATTTTGCTCTCCTAAAGCTTTAATGCTATATTTAAGGAATATCACCCTAGCAAGAGTGTTGTTGTACAACAAGCTGTTGAGGCTAAAGGTACCGGTAATCACAGCCGTGGCCATATTTAGTATAACCTTTATACAACACAGTTCTGTAAACAAGAAGTTAATATTGAGTAACTTGCAGTTCAGAAAAAACAAGGCCTAAATGTTGTGTAGTCATTCTGCTCCAGCTCCACTCCAGGTTTTTCATTTTCCGCCACATGATCACTGATGAAACCTCATTGTGAGCGTTCCTGAAGTGAAAGAAAATATTGGCTGCTCCTTTTTTTAGGCAAAATCACACAACTCTGCACATACTTTTGCCTAGGACATTGCAAACACAGACAAGTGGCGTGATACAAGCAGAGAAGCATCGCAGAGTCATTACTAAATATCACAAGCTGGTTTGTTTGTATATTTTTCCTTACTATTATTGTTTGGACAACCTCTATCAGCATTATTTTTTTGTTTTTGTTATCTATACACTGACTTTTTTTATACTTTGAATTTTCACACCGAAACCGCCAGAAAATTTCACAAATATTTACAAAGAGACAAGAAGTAACACTCCATTAAACATGACATTTCAAAATAGAAAGACACAAATGTTATTTTCTTTTAACCTACTTAAATAAGCATTTAAATTACTTTGCGTTTAGTTTCCGTTTAGGAATTGTAGCACTTTAACATTTAAAAAAAGGAGCCGAGCTGATGTGTTTAAAGTCGTGTTGATTGTTTAGTGGAGATCACATTTAGGCATTACTCCAGTGGTGTAATTGGAAAACAGCACAAAACAAACAAATATTTATGCCTTTAATAGTCCGGTCCGGTGATTGCCATGCTTTGCAGTTTCAGCCAATGCTGTGTGTTATTTAGTTCCTACATTAAAGGTCCAACGTCTCCAGGTATTTAAAGAGAGCTGGGCCGTGTTTAATTGAGAAAGATAATCAATGACTTGCTTAATGTGTCATCAGAGTGGCTTCACATTGTTAGCTGTTAGCTTAAATTATGCGGTCCAGGCAGAAAGTTTAGACCAGATTGCATGAGGGAAGTGTTGGCCTCATGCGACCAGGTAAAAAAAAATAGCATTTAATTTGAAACAACAAAATATGTGAAACCGTTCTCTATCTCTATCTATTCCTGGAGATTTTTTAACCTTTCACTGGGTCTCCCCTTTCCAACAGAAACACTATGTATTGCGTTTTATAATCATGATTATATGTGAAAATGTATATAAAATAATGCCTATTGCAATAACATACAAACCTGGAAGTGAATAAAATGCAGGAAAATAACATTAATAGTAAAAAAAGGCTAAGCGAAGCTTGTCCTAATTGAGGATCAGACTTTTTGTGACCGTGTTTTCATTATGTAAACGATGTTAACACATCATGCCCATATATTACCATCAGGGTTTTATTAATCTTCCGCCTGTGATCATAAACATGTTCTGGTGCAGTGCTTGTGATTGTAACATGCTAATTGCATGTAGCTTGCTTTCACACCTAAATCCTTTTCTCTATTATGTTTCTCTCCATACAGATTCAAAAGAACCAGGGCTCCTTAATGGTAAGTGTTTTTCATGTATTTTCGGAGATGTAGGTGGCTCCTCTCGCAACCCCTTGCAGTTTTCTCCTCACTTCGCTTGGTTGCCTCCCTCTGAAGTTAATACCAGATAATAATACGCTCTGTCTTAACAGCCTGTATTCAGATTAGGTGCCATTAGAAATAAGAAAACATTACAGATCAAATGGCTTTTCCCGAGTCAGAGTGCATTTGATTAAGCTGTATTGCTACCTGTTTTATTGCATTAATGATTTTATTTCCTTTGCACTGTAAGGACGTTGTATGGGGTCTAATCTCTTTTTCTCCTACCCCCCTCTATCACAGCCTCTTCAGTTATTGCAGTGCATTGTTGATGAGGTGAGTCTGTGTCCCATGTACGAAACCGTCCCTAATGGGGTGGAAAGCTGATATTTTGTTTCCTAATGAAGCGAAGTGCATTATCAGCTCTGCTCAGGGTTTGAGCTCTGAAGAGCTAAAGCCGACGAGAGCTCGGCCGTGCTGATGTCAAGGCCTTTAACAGAACAATCGGCTTAACTCCAAATGTGGGAATTTTCGGCTAAACTTGACCGTAAAATAGTCATAGCTTAACAAATAAATGGCTAAATTATAAATTGTTTCGTTTGTTTTCTTATTTGTATAAAGTGTTTGTTTGTCGGCCTGTTTGCAGCTCAACATTTTTAAAAAACTTCTTTGTATTTTTCTCTCTCTTTACTTCTCAATCTCTCTTGTGTAAAACACTTGTGTAAACACACACACACACACACACACACACACACACACACACACACACACACACACACACACACACACACAGTTTTCTGGTTTAATGTAGCATGACAGGGCTCTGGACAACTGAGGGTTATGGACCACAGAGTTGTTGCATTAACCTTGACATCCGTTAGGCGCTAAAATACACCCAGCTAAACCCTGACACATTTTCTCACCCTCATCTCTCTGAGGAGTTGGGTCAGGGTCAGTTAAACCCGGATATTCCTTGAAATAGATACAGCTCTGTGTTAAACTCACTTCTCTGTGGCATGTATGTGGAATTGTATCCAGTGTTTCACCCAGTCAGGCTAGCAGTTCTTCACATTTTTACTTGAATAAATGTTGTTTTTTGCAAAGTTTGCTGCTTCAGTAATTGTAAATTATTTTATCCACACAAAAAAAACCCAATGGAAAACAATGAAAAACATTCAACATATTCAAAGAATCAATATATTTACAGAGTTGACCCTTCTTCTTCATAACCTCTGCGATCCGCTCTAGAATGCTGGATATCAGCTTCTGAGCCAAGTCCTGACTGATTTGGCGATCCATTCTTGCCCTATTAGTGCTGAGAGTTGATCATAATTTGTTGGCTTCTGCTTGTCCACTCTTTTTTAGGTTTGACCCCAGGCTCTCTGTGGGATTAAGATCCAGGGATTTGCCTGGCCACAGATCCAAATTTTCAATTAAATGATCTCCGAGCTACTTTATTATCACTCGTTCCTTGTGACGTGGTGCTCCATCGTGCTGGAAAATCATCACTAAATTGCTCCTGGGTTGTTGGGTGAAGTTGATTTTGCAGTGCATTTGGATTCCGTTCTTTATTCATAGAAGTGCTTTTGGGTAGAATTGTGAGCCCACTCCCTTGGATGGTATAGGATGCTTCACTGTTGGCACAGAACAGGACACTCATTCTGTCTTTGGATTTTTTGTGTATGTGTGTAGTTCAGAGTAGTTCCTCCCTTAAGGTGTTCACCGTTTCTTCTCCAAACGATCGATTTTCCAGATGTTCCAAACAATCAGAAGGAGGCTTCATCAGAGAAAATAACTTTGCACCTGTCTTCTGCTATCCAATCCTTGTACTTTCTGCAGAATTTCAGTCTGTCCTTGATGTTTTCTTGAAGAGAAGTGGCTTTTTTGCTTCTCATCTTGACACTACAACTTCTTGATGTTGTCCAAAAGTCTTGGCCTCACTGTGCGAGCTGATTCTCTCTCACTCATCTGCTGCCAATACTGAGCAAGCTCTGCATTGGTGGTGACACGATTTTAAAGCCCTCATGAGGAGACAGTCTTGGCGCTTGCTGGACCAAATGGGACGTCCTGAAGCCTTCTTCACTGCAGTTGAAACTCTCCTTGAAGATCTTGATGATCCAGTATCCAGTTCTTTCAGGTACAATATTCTTTACAGCAATTTCCTTGCATGTGAGGCCACTTTGATGCAAAGCGATGATGGCTACACATCTTTCTTTGGAGGTAACCATTGCTAATTCAAGAACACAAAGATTGGAAGCCTCCTTTTATAGCAATTAGCCTTCTCTTAAAATCCAATCAGAATTCTAGAGTAATTCTACTTAACTGGTACTTGTTCACACTTTCCATGTGCTAATGATTAGTGAAATTATGTTAGCTGGTTATTTTATTCCGGGGCCAAACAGTGAAATGTGGGTTTTTGTGTTTTTAAGTTTTTGACCAATTAAGCTTTTTTGCAATTATTTAAAATTTATCTCATTACTCTTCACAATAATCTACATATAATGTGAATTAAAACCACAGTTTTATTTAAATGGTTATTAAACTGTTTTATTGCAAAATATTATTACAATGTAAAATGTTTTCTATTTGAATAGATTTTGAAATGTAATAAGTTCCTGTGATGGTAAAGCAGAATTTCACCATTTGTCCAGTCTTCAGTGTCACATGATCCTCCTGAAACCCTTCTAATATACTGGTATGGTGCTCAAGAAAATTAGCCTGACAAGCCAGACCCACATCAAGATGTTTGGTCTGGGAACTCACCATTGACAGCTCAATCCCAGAGACGGGATAAACGGTTGTCTTTCAAATTCCCTCTGCACGCAATAGCATATTACTACAACCAACCATAATGTTAAGCCAGCCCACCAACTCTATACATGATGTGATTGGCCTGACTAGTGTTTGGTTTTTCCTGCCCACAATCAACAGAGAGTTGCTAGACAACCCCAGCAAATTAGATTTGCTGCCGTTAGGGTGCTTCTATATTTCTAGGCTACAAAAAAAAATGTATCATCAATTTTAAACAGTTATAAGAACAGTTATAAATCATAAGAAATGTTTCTTTGTAAATTATATTATAAATATATATTTTATTGATCTCACTTTTTTCCACGTCTTGCGGCAGGAACATTACATTTTTAAACAAGTTTTAAAATATTTGGAGGATAAAAGTTTCAACCGCACATTCTTTCCATACTGTTGTTCCCTGTCTAGCTATTATGAATTTGTTTGTTGTTTGCTCACTCAACAGCAGCCCTACACATTTTTCTAGTAAAATAAAGATGGCAAGATAACCGAAACATATGATCTGAATGGCTGTATCTCAGCAAGCCTCTGCTGATTCGATCATTAAATTAACAGATCTGAGGAAGTAGGAGAGGTCATCTCTTACCACATCCAACACTCAAACAATCTCCAAATTTGCATCGGGCTCCTCAGCATTTAGTTAAAGCCTGTAGGCCATGGTAACTTTGTCATTTAAATGCGCTTTCCACCACTATGTGAGTAATTAATAAGTAATTGTGTTAATTGTGTGTGTGGGGAGTGGGGGGTGGGTGCTCTTCCTTCTCCCTTCTCCTCTCTCCTCTCTGCTTGAGCTACTCACTGACACATGCTAATAACAGAACGCCACAGAGAGATGAAGGAGAGGGAAGCATAAACACACATTAAACATACCGTACGTGTCCTTTCTGCTATAGATTGCTGCACGTAATTAATAATTAAACGGCCGCTCGTGTAATGAGTTGACCCGCGCGAACCGTTCATTACTCACCCGGCAGAGGCATCACTCAAACTATTTTCTGCTGTGCCCTTCGCTCCGTCTCCCTCAGGCCAGAGAGCGCGCCGCCACGCTGCTACCGACTGCATTCAGCTGACCAAGGCCTTATTACTCACTGCCACTGATTTACAACCTTCGGAGGAGAGACAGTGAGAGGGAGCTTGAGATGGGAGTCGCGGGTGCTCCCCAGGACCTACTTTGAAGAGTAATCTAGTGCACAGACCGAGAAAGAGGCAGAGTGAATGTGATGGACTGAAAGAGCAGGAGAAAAGAGAACATTTAGAAACTGTACCTGAGAGAATATGAGAAAAAGACGGAATAAAGAGGATATTCACCCGAGAAGGACATAAAGACCAGTCTATTAGAAAAACGGGAAATATTATTCTGCGGCGTGAATGTACGATCTGAGACCCATTAAACGCGAGCTTACCGTCAGTAATGATGAAAAGTCACTATATGTGTGAAAGAGGTGTCATGAAGTAAATGGGAGAAAATCAGGAAGGTCACAGGTAGTTGATCTGGTAATCTGACCACTTTTACTTGGAGAGGATGCCATAATGACAGTCTAGCTTGTTTGAAGGGCATTGCGTTTGAGTATGTATGGCTGGTTTCCATGGTGACCTCAGTATAAATAATCAGCCGCAAGGTTTTGCGGGGCTCACGGGAAGGGTGAATAAACGGCTAAATGAGGTGAAGCATGCCAGAGACGTTTTTTTGTCGTCTTGTTTACGTTCTCGATCAGGTCCAGCTCTGCTCAGCATCTTGCTGATTTGTAGTGCGCTTCTTTGTAGGACGGGAGGCGGTCTATTTCAGAACTGCCCGTCTTTAATTGTCCCTCTCTGCTCTCGTATTGAAACAACCCTGATGCTTCTAATAAGACTCGGGCTTAAATTCACCTCTGTAATTACTGATCTAATTTTGCCTGATAATTGCTGCTGGGCAATTACATGTATATTTACTGCTGGTATTGTGGAGGGAAGACGGGCCGTGGTCTGGCTCTGTTTGTAGTGTTGGATAATGGCAGCAAGCTGCATAATATAACAGTGCTTTCATCATCATCATCCTCATCATGCAGCCGCCACATCAAAGACCCCCAAATGAAGGTGTTTGTGGGTCCGTAAGTGTATGTGCATCTGTTTGTGTACGTGTGTGAGGCCGTGTGCATCTCGCTGTATTTACATCTGCCTGGTTATGCGTGTCGCTCTGAATCTGTGCTTTTGGTCCAGGCATGGGACGTGTGTACTGTATGTGCTCTGTGGCCTCCGGGCTGTGAGTCTTGGCTGTGTAATGATGTATAGCTGTGCTTGTTCACCTCTGGCTATGTTCATTTAAAAAGGTGTTTGTTTCACGCTCTCTAGAAAATTACAAATAAAATAACTAGGGAGATGTTGGCTGCTAAAAAGAAACATTTAAGAGCCAAACAAACTGTATTAGTTGACTAATTACAGATTTGCTCAATAAGCATGCATTTAGTTCACTTCCTACTTTTCACAGACAGCGTTTTGTACACTTTATACTTTCCGCAACAGTTGTATTTACAGTTATATAGAAATACTGTTGTATTTGCATGTTTTATACTGGCACTCAAGTTGTAATAAATATTATAAATATTATTCTAGCATGTGACCTATGTTTTGAGTAATTATTCACGATTCCTTTTGAATTAGATATAGCTGAGAACTCTAGTTCAGTTGTGGAAAAACTCAGTAACAGCTCTGAATGAATCAATGACTGAGTCTGATTCTTGAATTAGTCATTAAAAAAAAACAGTTCATAAGAGTTGAATCCGACATCATGGCTGTTAATGGACAAAAGGTTTTCCTTACTGCGATAAGTACATTTTTGTTTTTGTTGTGGAGCCCCCAAAACAGCAGATCAGATTATTCCTTTCCGTTTTCCATTATTAATTTGTAAACTGCATGAGCTTCTATTGTGATGGAAAGGTATCATTTAATTTTTACTGGCTGTTAAACAGTTTCTTCACTTTGTCAGTCCTTTCCAGACACCTTGAATCTTAATTCTGTTTTTAACAACAAGGTTTTTGTGTTTGTTTAACATGTTGATATCATCTGTTCTTTCTTTTCTAAAGGTCATATTAATTCAAATTATTTTTGTGGTTGAATAAAAATAATCTCTAAAATAGGCCACTTTTTTCTTCTTCTCTAGTCTTAGATTTAAAAAGTCTCCTGTTTTCTGATAAATATATTACAATAAATGTCTCAGTTTGATCTCAGTGGTGTCTGAACACATGCCTTGATGCAAGTGTCCTATTCACACAATCTGAAAGATATCTGGAATGTGACTTTTTTCATTTAGTTTCAGTATGTTTGCCTATTACAAGTGGCTGCTTTAATTTGGTTACCATGTTAACTATTTGAAGGTTAAGGTTGTAACTAAATGTTCTTAACTGTATGCCTTCTGCTTCAAGTGCCAATGAATGACAATGTCTCTCTCTCTCTCTCTCTCTCTCTCTCTCTCTCTCTCTCTCTCTCTCTCTCTCTCTCTCTCTCTCTCTCTCTCTCTCTCTCTCTCTCTCTCTCTCTCTCTCTCTCTCTCTCTCTCTCTCTCTCTCTCTCTCTCTCTCTCTCTCTCTCTCTCTCAGCTTTTTGTCTGTTTGTGTGTTTTTCCCATGTTCTGTGCATAAGAAATCTTCTACTGTCCAACAAAAGAGGGGTTCAGGTGCTTCCAAAATTGAATATACACAGCTGCTTTTGACTGTCCGCCCATAGAATACCTCATTATGCATTGTAACCTTTCTGCAACCTAGTCAAGGCCACAAAAAGCCTACAAGTTATAAACTATATATATATATATATATATATATATATATATATATATATATATATATATATATATATATATATATATATATATATATATATATATATAAAATGTTTTGTTGTAAAGTATGAATGTTATTGATATTTTATTATATGTTGTGGATGTTTTTGTAAATGATAATTTTGACAATGTGTATATATGTTTATTTTAGGATCCTCCCGTGCTTCCAGTTGGACAGTTCAGTGAGAAATTTGTCCACTTCATTACACAATGGTGAGTGTTTCGAACCAAACATGTTTCTTCTCTTGTGCCTCTCATAAATAAACAAATCCTTATCATGTTGTGATGAATTTGCTTTGATAAACGACAACACAAACTTAAAATGATAATAAAATAAAAATTCAACAATGTAGTATATGTATGTATATATATATATATATATATATATATATATATATATATATATATATATATACACACATACACACACATTAATGCTGTCATTCGATTAAAAAATTGACTAATTCATTCCTTTACGTTTTTCTGTAATTAATTGCACCTAACATTAAAGTTTTTAAATGATTTTAATGTTGTTTTACTTTCACATTTAATCGACAACATGATATAGAAATAAACATAAAGACAGCATATTTTAAATATTAGTTTAATGGCATCTTTTTACTAAGCACTATGAATGTGGGCAATATCACTGATACCAATACTGATGTCTGTATGACATGGATTTTTTTAGCCATTAATTATAGCCATTTAACATAACAGTATAATCGGAAGCTATTGATTTTAACATGTAATAGGCTTCTTTTTTTTCTTTTAAAACACATAAACCATAAACCTGTGCCTTGTGTGGGGTCTAGTCAGGACAATTCACATTTTTACCTGCCTTGCTAAAATGCAGAAAAAAGTTATTGTTTTCCTTGTTTTTGACCTATGTAACCTTGTAAACAGTGCTTTAAGATTCTCAGGTAGGTATATATGCAGAAAATTGATAGTTATCAAACACTTCACACACTTTACTGCAAAAATGATACATTAAATATAGATGAATCCTTATTAAAGCTTCAAAAGTTAATTAGTCGATAGCAATAAGTGATTTTCTCTTGGTCTTTTGTTTCTTTGATTAACGTTAATCACAGGCAGGAGCAGGTTTATTAGGCTGTTGTCACTGTTGTCACAGCCTTTATTCGGCTGTTGTTTATTAGGCTGTTGACCTGAACCACGAAAACATGGCGTGGATCTGACACATTCTGTTTTTTCACAACTTGCATTACTTTAACACTTTTTAATTAATTTAAGACTGTGCTTATGAGGATACTTGACAAAATGGGAATTTTGGCATCATTTTGTGTTTTTGTCTGTTCAAGCAAGAAAGAGAACTTAATGCGGTGCTCAGACTGAAGCGGCATTCTGTGCGCATGTTTCGGGCATTTGTTAGAGAGCCACCTCTCTGACAGCGTGCAAGTAAAAATTTGAGTTCTTTTTTGCATCTTATTACACTTATATGGTGTACTGAATGATAGCATGATCATATTCTATAGGGTAGTTAAAGTAAAAAAAAAAACATATATATGGGGTATAACTGTACACATATTCGTACAGGGCTTTCGGTTCAGTGCAAGTGTGTACCAAAACCGTTCTGAATGAAATCTTTTACAGATAACTGTTAGAGTCGGCGTGTTTTAAGCGCGGCACATATTTCAGTCCCACACGATCATATGTAGTATTCAGTCCATGTTATCACGAAATTCAAACGATAAATTTGGTTTTGACGCTCTATAATGTGACGTGACTGTTCACTGGCATCTAGATGAGACAATTAATGTGCAAGGGCTCCCTATATAGTTTACAGCATTATCTTTAAGAAACATTTTGTTATAATGGAATTAATTTAAGGACAGACAAAGGACAGACGTGTTAATTTTTTTTCCAGCTAACCGGTTTAATAAAAATAATGCTGTACCAAACCCGTACCAAACCATGACTTCAAAACCGATTTATTTATTGATTTGTTTTAGAATTGTTATATTTCACAATGTAATTGTTTTAACCGGATTTTTGATCAAATAAATGCAGCATTTGGTTTCTTTCAGAAACATTTAAAAAATCTTACCGAGCATGAAGTGACCGAAAACACAATAGGCTTTACTGTGTCTACACACCAGACGGCACAGCAGTTAGACCAGCTATACACAACAGTAAATATTTATACAACATCTGTCCCTGGTCTGCTGACCTTGCTTGCACAAACACATCCACACTCAAATCTGCCCTTTACAGGTCATGCCCCAAGAAACCAGAATTCCCCACCAACCTCTTTTATGGTTTCTCTGGGGCTCTGTGCCTGTGGGCATGGTGGGTGAAGCCAGATGTTTTGGGATTTGTTTAGCAGCTGATGTTTACCTGCAACACACTTTATTTACACAAACAGGTCACCAGGCTCACTAGCGCCACCCCTGCCTGCCACTGCTCTTCCAACATCCTTTTCTATTATTAGCCTGCTTTGAGTGTGTGTCATTCATCATGATCCAAATGGGCCCCTCTGTAGGCTGCGCTGTCCCTATAATCCCTCCCATTTCTTTTCTGGGTCAGCTTGACTAATTTACTTGCACATAGGTGTGATCTGTGCCAAGGAGAATTGATAATTACTTACCTCTCCCTTTATCACTTTGTGATGCAGTTATATTAACCTCAACAGTACAATGATACAGAGGATGAGAGAATAAATATGATGTAGAAGGTATACTGGATGCAAGATCTAGTAGCTTTTATAGAAGGCATTTGTTGAAAAAAAATTGTTTTATTTTAAGTTGATAATATAAATAAAATGCTGTAAACTCTGTTAGAAATCTAAACATTCTCCTCAGTCTAAAAAAGGATATTGACAATAAACTACTAAGCTATTCTCTTATTCTTAGATTTCTGGTATCAGAAATTCAAATGCATGAATGTGATTTGTTTTGCACGTTAATCACGCTTATTAGAGCTGCGAGAATAAATGTTCAAAGATCGCGATCTCGATTAAAACACCCACGCGATCTTATTCCTAAATGACAAGGATTTGATTCTGTCTATTAAACCTTTGACAAGTATAGACTGTGATCACAACAGAACATTCGAAGCTGTGCTGGCGCTGCCTCTGAGCCAGAGAGAGCAGTTTTCACGTTTAGGTATGAAACCGCTTCACAAACAGTCTTTCAACCACGCAGTATCATTATTTCTGTTACAATCAAATGATCACAGAAGAACGGGGATAAATGTTTATAGTTCGGATATGAACAATGATGTCTAGGGAAGCGATTAAAAGAGAGTAAATCCTCTTTTGAAAGTAACTTGATGCTCCAGTATTTAAACAATTGAAGTCTTTATGAGGGAGTCATTGAATTATTCATTTAAAAAATAATTATATTAAATAGACATTTTGTCATGACTTGTGAATTACATTTATTTTGTTTAGTTGTCTATTCAGAATCATGGGAGTATTTTAACCTCTATTTTACCAACAAACAGTGATTCTCAATTTGGCAAGAATTGCACAGCTTTAACACTGATTCAGTGAACAGAAACTTGGCCTGCACAGTCACAGTGACATAATATAGAGAAAGGAGGAGATACGATTATTTACAAAGTCCCAAGGAGTGAATATGAGAGTAGTTCAATGAGAGAACCGAAAGCTGCTTGAATACTCTGTCAGATGGAAAACCTAAACCTTTTCTTTTGGCATTCTGATTGAATTTTAAAGATCATCTGGTGTTCCGCTTCACATTTTTGGACATAAATCAGTTGCATGTGGCAGGCGTAATGAAATGAGTCTAATACAGACCAAGTTCAATTCTCGTTATTTGTTTATTAGCATGCATATTAATAGAATTAATAGTACTTAAGCACATATTAATGTCTTATTCTGCATGACCTTATTCTACATCCCTCAATCCTACCCAGTACCTAAACTTAAATGCAACAACAACTAGCTTACTAATTATTAATAAGCAGTAAATTAGAAGTTTATTGAGGCAAAAGTCGTGATTAATAGTGAATGTGTTCCCCATACTAAAGTGTTACTGTTGAGACCACTTAACATTGATTTTTCAATGTTAAGTGGTCTCTTAATTTTTCCCAGAGCTGTATATATAATATTCTATAGTTTTAGTTTATTTTGGTTTAGTAATTTTACCTTGGGAACTATAGTTATAATAAAACAAGTTTAAGTTCATTTCAGTTATGATATTACTTTTTTTTTAAAAATGCTTTTAGAACTAGTTTTAATTCATGATGATAACCCTGATACAGACAGACCATGATGATAATGTAAAATGGATTGTGAAATAGTAGAATGAAGAGGGTGAAAGTTTTCTTTGCAGGTTCATGGACAGTTCGGTAGACTTGCCATCAGAGCCGTTTCTAGCCATTCTGATGCCCTAGGCGAAATCCTTATTGGTGCCTCAACTCATATATTAAAAAGCAACATTGATATTACTGGTATTAATTAACATATACATACATACATATATATATATATATATATATATATATATATATATATATATATATATATATATATATATATATATATATATATATATATATATATATATATATATATATATATATATATATATATATATATATATATATATATATGCTAAGAAATTGTTCTCTGACATGACTACATAATTATTACGTGTTATTATTACATTTCACGTGAAAATAACAACAATAAATACTGATTCTGTGATCTGTGCGTACGACATTGCTCGCATTAAGCGCTATTAGAACCGAATGAATACATTCAGCATTCAACACCATTCGTAAAGATGTGTTAAATTCAACAAAGGGATTTAATAAAGGATGTTTTAATGTTGTGAATTAGCACATTTTATTATAACATTTTTAAATTGGCCGTTAAAGTTTTATAATGGGACAATTACAAAATACACTGACCCCTTAACAATGCAAAAAAAAAAAAACACTTTTTGAGGTGTAAGTATGAGAAGACCGCTTTATAGAGTATAGAGTAAAATATAACTGCAAACTCTCTTCAGCATTTCGTTGCCTTTAACATAAACAAATGCTACCTGCCCATTTCACAGCATGATTTCTCGACTGCCACAAATACTGGCCTAACAAAACACAGATTTGTGCACTTTTTACTGTACCTTTGTTTTTTATTTATTTATTGACCTTTAGTTTTATTGTATGGTTAAAAATAAATGTGACCTTGCCAAAGCATTGGCCGAGCTCTTTGATCTAATGGTGTTGTTGAGTGCTCCAAAATAAATTGACAGTATTTGACAGTACTCTGATCCAATCGAATTGACGCTGTTCTTTCCAGACACATCAAAATTACTCAAACAACACAGCACATGCACTGATACAAAATGTCAACTTTTTTGACAGGAACAACTGTGCAAAGTCAGAGGTGCAGTGGGTCAGTGGGTTCTGATTTCAAAGTAAAATTTGTTGTTTTAGGTTATTCCACAACAAAATGACCCCCCCAAAAATCTTGATGAATTGTAAGCATCTGCATTGAGCTTAAAGAAAATATGTTCACACATTAAATGTTATGCTTAATTTATTATTATAATACATATATTGGCCATATTATAGGCCTTTATGTACCCCATGTATTCTGGCGCATGATTAAAGGGGGTGCTTGATGAAAAAGCAGGTACTTGAAGAGTCTTTAATCTGGTGTTAAAGAGTGGGAAACCCTGGGTTTGCTGTGTCTGGCTGTGTCTATGCAGAGACAACTTCTACATAAAAATCTTAACAGCACAGCAGCAAAAGATTATCTTTAGTAAATTATAAAATACATATTATATCAATCCTTTAAAAGTCTATGTTATGAACTTAAAGACTGCTTCAGACTGCTTTCAAGATTCATGTTTTGAATACATTAAATATTCCAGTTTTGATTTAAAACATTTATTATTAGTGTGAATCATTTGTATGTCATCATGCAAAACACATAACCAATATCACTGAAGCTTTAACTCATGAACACGAACGACTCAAGGTTTGTCCTCCTCAAACACATTTCTATTTATTCTCAAGGGGTTGTGACATGCTTCTTTTGCTTCATCCTTTTGAATTAACAGTGGAAGATTAATTGCTATATGCATCACATTTATAATTACCTCTTCTCCTTTTGTTCCCACAGTATGAGGAAGCAACCCAAAGAAAGACCAGCTCCAAACAACCTTATGGTGAGTTTTTTTTTTTTCCATCGCTTTTACACCCCCCCCCCCCCCCAGTCCAAATAAGCCTTCAATAGGATTATAAGATGAAATGCCAATTATTCAATGGGCAGAGTAAGTGAATGGGTGTATTTGATGGTAGGAAGGCTTTTGTTGGGACTCTGTGTAGGGGTTTGTATAAGACCTTGACCTTTTTGTTTCTTCTGGTTTTTGTTTGAAAACTTCTATCCTGTTTTCCATACTCCACAAATCTACACCATGCAAGTAAGTTCTATGACCGTCAGACTATTAATTTGAATTTTGTAAGTGTTGTGTAACCTTTGACACCTCTGCCGTGGATTCAGTTGAGGAAGGGTAAAACGGTGCTTGAGCATTGTGATATTAAACCCTTTTAAATGTTTTAAATGTGTTTCAACATCTTTAAAAAACATGTATATATTTTAATATTCTTGGAAATGTAAGCACTTCGTTTAGTCTTCTTCAATCAGTTTATATAAAAGGGATCATGAGGAGCAAAATCTTGTTGATTTTTTGAGTTTGTTGAGATTGTCAGCCAGAGGTTAATTAAAGACTGTAACAAGCTTTGAATGTTAAAAACGTCTGATCAGTGAGATTTCTGATGCATTTCTTTGCTCTCTAAATTAGAAATCAAAGAATTCACATACTCAAAATCATATAGAATCACCCTAGTGAACACAACTTTTTGTTTGGAAAATAAATATAATATCATTTAATTTATAATCAATGACTTATGATTTATAAACATATACACAATTATACATTTTTATGTTTCATTTTATGTTTAAAGTTCCACCTTTTCGTGGAAATTGTCATGTGCAATAAAGTTAAAGCAATAATTTTTTTTCCACACATTGTGTCCTCTTCCGTAAAGGAAACTTATGAACATTATTGTCTCATTTCTAGACTTAAATTAAATACGTAATGATTTATTCACTGGAGTTTTGAGTTTCAGCCTAGGCTAAATCTGTATCTGCAAATTTAGCCCACAGGCTCTAATGCTTATTAACTGAAAAACAAAAAAAGGCAGTGTCCTTTCTCCATTCTGTCTTTGTGCCACTCGGAACAACTTAAACTCCCCCATTGGCTGGGCTGATGTAATCTGAGGTTGTGTGTCGGCTCACACTGTCACAGAAGTAAGCAGCTTTTAAAAGCTGTCACATCTGCTGGGTTTCCTCAGCACCACGGACAGCGCAGTCCACAGAAAACTGACTGCTAATGCAGAGATGCTGCACACTGAGGCCCTGTTTACACCTGGTATTAAGATGCGTTTTGATCGGATCACAAGTGTACAACGCTAAACACAGGTGTAAACAGGGTCTACAGGGTTTTGAGCTTGTCCACTTTCAACCACTTCCAGAGATAGTCGAAAACGCATTCCACCAGATTGCTTTAATAGTTTAAAGAGTAAGCGGGTCTTTTGGGGCTGTTCCAACACATTAAAGTGTCTACAGTGTGTAGATAGTAATTCGGTGGGGTTTATTTTTTTATTTTTTATTTAATTAATTTTTTTTGGGGGGGGGGGGGGGGGGGGTTGTCACTTTTACTCAGGACATGCTAGCTGGCAACATAGGATTCCATTCATTATGCTAAGCTAAGCTAGCGGTGACCCTGCCAAACTAAAACAATGCATGCACTGAGACAAAAATGCATTTACCCACATATCTAAATGTAGGAAAGAAGTTGAATAAGCCCTATTTCTAAAAACGGTGGAGTGTTCCTTTAACTCATCCTTCTGAGAATGATGAGAAATTGGATGCTATACGGATCAAGTCACCTTTTTATAATTTTACAATAGATCTCAAATATATTTCAAATAACTGTTCTTATGAACTTTCTATTCATTTTCAACTGATAACAAAAGGAAGTGTTTAATGAGAAGAAAATCATTATTTTAGACTGATTTCTGAAGGATCATGTGACACTGAAGACTGGAGTAAAAATCAGTTTTGACATCACAGGAATGAATTACATTTCAAAATATATTATTAAATAAAAACTGAAGAAACATAACTGTATTCAACTTTTCTACTAATCACTTTTTTTATTTTTTATTTTTTTGCTTAATTCTGGAGATCCAGAATTTCCCCCTTTTTTATCTTCTGTTCATATGTCTGTAACGTGTAAAGCTTTCAGTTTTAGTTAGATACAGTGCAGTGATTGACATATTTCTCTCTCATTGTCAGTCAGCCTTTTAGCACCTTTTGTCCCCTCCTGGCCTTTGCCATCCCCCCTTTCCCTGCGGGCTGTCCAGGGGCTCAGCTGCAGCAGCCTCAGCCTGAGACAAAAAGCTGAAAGAGTCCAACCAACTCACAGAATCTGTCACAGCGCTCCTATATCCACCCCCACGTTTCCTGATTACGTGGGCTGATGAGCTAAGGAGCGATTGCTTGTGTTCATGTGTTTTAAGACCCATGGGAGCGGCTCTTAAAAAGACACGGCCTCGCTGAATGCCAGTGGCCTGTTCCGTGGGGATTCGGATGAGAACAGGCTTTGAAAGCCCTCTGACACCGCTCTGATGACTTGTTTACACATTAGCACGCTGAGGAGCTTCTTGAACTCCCCGGAGGGTAATCCTACCTTTTAGCTCTCTGATACTGTCTGTCTGTCATCCCTCCTTCTCACCCACCCCCTTAATAATGGGGGGTCTTCAAAGCTGCCGGACTCTCTTTGCCACAAAGACTTGGTCAAATGTTAGAGCTCAGAAAATCAGAATGACTCAACCGATTTCAGTTTAACTCTGGGCAGTTTTTAACATCTGACAAAGGCCAAGTTATATGGGTTTGTCTTTCATTCCTCTTAATAATTCCAGTTTACAGTAATGTAATGGTTACATTTAATGATTCGTGGAATTCATCTATTCCATTAATCATTATTTTAGTTTTTTAAAAGGATTAAATATATGGAAATATATATGGAAGAGTGAGAGTGTAATACACTTTAAAAAAAAAATTTCTATTTTTGTATATTTTAAAGTATTTACATTTATGTGATGGCAAAGCTGAATTCATTCTTACATGATCCTTCAGAAATCATTCTAATATGCTGATTTTACTTCTTAAGAAACATTTCTTATTATTATCAACAGCTGTGGAAATCATGATGAATTGTTTGATGAATAGAAAGTTATATCTGGTCTGACCCCAGACAATAGTGTATCTTTAAATACTTTTAAGTCCATATTTCTTTGATTCACTAGAAAGACCCAGAACGTAAGAGTAATTTGTTCTAGAATCAGTGTTAGCTCAGAATAAGAACATGTTTTTGGGTTCCCAGCCATAAGAAACATTATGTATTCAGTGTTCAGAAAACACTGAGTTTGAAACACAAATGTTTGGGTGTTGTTAATGTGTTTGTGTTTCATAGGTGTTGGTAGCCAACACTCCCATCTCACGTTAAATGGCTCGTTAAATTCCAGTGAGTGGTACGGCTCAGTATAGTTCCGTAAGGTACGCAATTTTTGCCGTTTCCATTATCAGAAGTTGAGAATGGTACCCTAATTCCAAACCGTACTGTACCACTTTCATGGCACCCCTCCATTGGGGTACCTAGCATAGTAGTCTGGTACCAAAGGGTGGAGCTAGATGTGGATTAGTTGACAGAGAATGCTGTTTTTCTCCTTGCAGTCTTGGCTTAAACAAAGCATGTCTTTGTAAACAGCCACATTCTGAGATGCAAGAACAAGATCTGCTGTACGTCTTCCATTGTTGTTTACTGTGTCACTTTCTTCTTCGCATGAGAATGACTTTGATCGCTACGCCATGCCTATCATATGGGTGCTGTTGGTGGTGGAAACGCAAGCCAGATCAGGGTTTATGGTCCCGAATCGTACTGTACTGTACTGTACTGAACCGAACCGTACTGTACCGCTCGGTGGAAACGGGCCATTAGTTGAACTATAAGTGAATAAGACCTACCCTGCAGCTTTTTAATCCAGATAGATGGTCTGTCCCATGGTGACTGCTGAATTAAAAGATCAGCATTTATGAAATCTTAACATCGTCATATACATCGTCCTGTATCCAGTGGGAGCAGGTCGTTAGTATGCAAATCTGAAAAGACCTAGTTATTACTCTGACTTCTTCACCTTCCTTACACTGTCTCCCTCTCTCTCTCTCTCTCTCTCTCTCTCTCTCTCTCTCTCTCTCTCTCTCTCTCTCTCTCTCTCTCTCTCTATCTCTCTCTCTCTCTCTCTCTCTCGTTTTGTCTCGGCTTCAATATCAGCCTCACGCACGCGCACACACACACACACACACACACAATGACACGCATTACGCCGAGCTGTCGCTGTTCTCCAACACATTCTAATGAGGTGATGACCAACCACTTGTTATAATTGCTTTGGACTCCTTTTAATTTTCAAGCTTATTAATCATATGTAGAGTTATTTAAAATTGCATAAATTAATCTTAGATTAAAAAGCCTTTAACAGACTCAAAACAATTAAAGAGAGAGGTGAGATTTCCCCTGGGTTTGGCAGTTTTACTTTAATAGAGAATTCAGGTGATTATCACACTTTGATATAGGGCTGTGATTAATGTAGCCACACTTTTAAATGAGATTTTGTCATTTATTTATTTTTTGTCCACGTGTTGGAGAGGTAAAGCAAGGAGACGATAATGACCTAACTAACAGAGTATTTATACTGCCTCTCCACTCTGCAAGTGTGCTAAGCTAGCAGCAGGTGGGTTAATTAATGGAGGTCCTGTTTCTGGCATGCTCCAGCACGCACACATGCATGGAACAGAGGGACACACAGGTGGTGCGCTTTGTGTGTTTGTGATCCGTCTCGGCACATCCAAACAAGCGGGTGACCATCTAAGATCTGATTTATTTCAGGTCATCCGACACACACCCCTAATGTATGTGTTTGCATTAGTTAGCAGACCAATGTTTGACATTTATTGTTAATGCACTTAAAGAGATAGTCCACACAGAAATACAATTTGTCATCTACTAACCCTCAAATTGTTCCAAATCTGTTTCTTTCTACTGTCGAAGACAAAAGAAGATATTTTAACGAATGTTAGTAACCAGACAGTTGACAGTAGAAAGACATTTGAAAAGTGATTTTTATAACACAACCCAAAAAGTTTTAATAGACCTAACCCCCCAGATATAAAAGTGCCTGAAGTTGCAGGAAAAAAAGTCATCTGTCATCATTTATTCATTACCTCCATCGGAGGGAGTAAAAAAATATAATATGAAAGTTGAAAGCTACGGTCAACTGACTAAAAAGAAGAACTTGAGGGTAAGTAAATGGCAGATTTTTCATTTTTATGCTCTTTAATTTCAGGCACTTTTATGTCGGAAGGGTTGGTTTTATTTAAACATTTTGGGTTTTGTTAAAATACAGCAAGTTTGCCCCTTATCAAGTTTTTTTTGAAAAGTTAGTATACTTTGTTATCAAAGAGATAACAGTGTCTCTAAAGTGCTTGAGAGGAAATTTGAGATATGACATGAGGAAAAAATGTGTGTTATCCTGTAATTGTCAGATTATGCTTATTAAAGTGTGTGTATTTAGGACATAAATGCAAGCCTTAAAAAACATGAAGAGTTTTTCATTTTATTTAAAATGTTATTTCTATGCCAGAGTGTTGTTGAACCATATTACAGGATGACACTGTGGTGGAAATGTTTGTTACTTTCAGGAAGAAAAAAAAAGACACAGTTTCTACTGTGACACATGTACTTGACATTGTTAGTGTTACAATTAGTAGTGTAGTGAAAACACAAAAAAGGGATTTTTAATGGTTCCATAGTATAGAAAACTATATTTAACTTGGCATAGTTGAATAATAAGTGTTCTGTATATACCATGAGTCTCATACACCATTGTTTTCTCTTTCATATTTAAATCTTGTGCTTGGAAAAAGACCACTGAAAAACGGAGGAATCCCAACATAACACAGACTGTGACATAACAGTCGGGATCATTAATATTTACCTCCCCAAATTTGCATATAGCCTACCAGCCCATGTTCTAGGCCAGGTTGCTACACAAGAACAAATAAATTTGTTTGTTTTCTTAAGGTGGCAAGAACAAAGTTAGTTCTGGCCAGGACATTTTATACTTCACAAGAAAAGCAGGTGTTGAACTTCTGGGGAGTCCTGGATTAACTCTGTCCACGTTAAATTTCTGACCAATCACACAATAGTTCTCGGACATCCACAAGAAAAAAAGTTCTGCTCAGATGATTGTCGAGAACAAGCTGCGAGAAGATCTCCTAAATCTGGGCTGCGAGAACTTAAATCATCAGAACTTCTTCTTGCGGGTATTGTGAAGATGAGAACCGTGTAGTGAAAGAAGAACATTCGAATATTCATGCTTGTGGTTGTGCTTGTGCTTTTTGCGATTGTCTTTGCTGAATAACTGCACTTGTATGAGCTACAGAAATGAGCCAATCAGAGCAGAGCTCAACATTATTATTCATCATTCATGACCCTTCCAAATGAGGCAGAAACAGACCATGTCATTCTAGAGACAAATCCTAGGGTTGTAAATGGACATAAACCCGTGCCCATTACCTGAGCCACATACTTTCTATGTAAATATCAAAGAACAATTTAAAATATTGTATCAATGCATCCTATAGCACCTTTAAGAGACTTTATTTCCAAGTTCAAACGAGCCCATAGTTGAAGAATTCTCGCTGGCCTCTTCTGTCAGGTCAGAAAGCAGGCTATCGCTGGGGTCAGACCCTAACCCGAGCGGAGGCAGAGCTGCATTTCACCTCAGCATGTATGGTTGTGGAGCTAGCACCCAGCGTTCGGCTGCCCAGGCTGTGTGATTGATGAGATGGGTGGCTGGTAGAGCCGCCCCGCAGGAGTCGGCAGGACTGCCCTCTCCAGCACTCCAGCACTGAGAGTGATTAACCTCACTGTGGCACAGGCAGAGCTCACCATTAAGAGGACAGAACGATTGATGGTATAGCGTTGTCCTCGTTGAGAGAGAAAGAAGGAAAGAATGAGAGGGGATGATGTGATGGAAGGGGATGAGGAGATCATCAAAGGCGTTGAGTGTACGTCAAATGAACATCAGGTTAAGATAACAGTTGCCGCTTGTTTACTGTTGATACGTTTTTTTTTAGGATGTATCGGATTGTTCAGCTTCAATTTAGCTTTTTTCCTCTTGCAGTTCCTTGTGTATCTCCTCATTAAGGCGTCCTAATGATTTTGCGTTGGGATCACTGTCATTCTATTGTAAGTTAAACTATTTAATACCAAGTACTTAAGAGGCTTTGTGGCTGAGAAATTAGGGTTGATGTGCTCATTTACGCTGCTCAATCTGTCACTTCATCTCAGTAGGCATCACCTTGGCATATCGTATTGCATCAGTCCTTCTATGAACAAGTGAACATAATTGTTGTTCACTCTCCATTGCTAATTTATTTTGCTGTTGTGTGTCATTGAAGATTGGAAATTAAAAATCCTTTATTTATCTGCCTTGTTCTGTTTTTCAGGATCACCCCTTTATCATGCAATATAACGACGGCAACACTGAGGTCGTGTCCATGTGGGTGTGCCGCAGCCTAGAGGACCGCAAAGCCCAGCAGCCACAGAGACTCATGTGAACAGCAGTGGCACAGGGTGGAATTATGGGAGATGGTGTCCACAATTCCTCACTTTATTCTTTCACTGAACCTAGAAACGCAGCAGCTGAACTTGCAGAACTTCCTCCCGTGCTTGAGTTGAATGGTGCACGGTGAGACAACTGCAACCAGTCTAACGCAGATTATGCTAGCATCCTGCACATAAGGATTTTTACCACGTATATTGGTTTGCATTGATGCAAATTTTTCACTTTGTTCTTCTGCAGTGGGTTTCTTTTGACTTTTTGTGCAGATTCCAAAGTAAATGTTTTCACAGAAGATCCTTGCGGGGGGCTGTTGCTCGCTTGACTCCACTTGAGTAAAAAATAGTCTCTGTCTGTACTTAAAGCCACAATCTGGCTTTGCCAAAACATTGTGGGCACGTCATAAATCATCTCGACTTCAGTGAAACATTACAGTTTTCAAATATATGGGGTTGCGTCGAGCATCGCTCCCTGCTGCAGTGCAAGTCATGCTGCTGTTGTTTTAAAAGACACTTTTTGTTGAGTTTCACAAATGGCCTGCCACTTGTGGCGATACCCCATTGAGGTTAGAAAAATGTGATGCCTTGTTACGGTGGAAGGCAGGGGATGGCAGCTTGTGCAGATGAGCTTTTAGATGGTCCAGCAGTAGCCGACTGTAATGCTACATTAGAGGCCAGCAGGTTTCGTTCTTGGCCTCATCCAGCATGAGCCCAATTGTGAACATGATGCAAGTGGTTTATGGGAATTGATTGCTTTGATTCATGCATTAACTAAATCTCCTTTTAAAGTTGGTTTTATGTACTTTTAACTCCGTACGCTACCATTTGAAAGTTCGGGGTCGGTAAGATACATTTTTTTTAAAGAAATTAAATATTTTATTCACCAAGTTCTAAATTGATCAAAAGTTAAAAACTATTTAAGTTTCAAATGCTGTTCTTCTGAACTTTTATCAAAGATTCCGGAAAAAAAGAAGCATGATTTCCTCCTAAATATTAAGCAGCACAACTATTTCAACATTGATGATGTTAATACATGATTTTTGAGCACCAAATCAGCATTTTGAAAGGATTTCTGAAGGATCAAGACTCGTTATGCTGAAAAAACAGCTTTTGCCAACACAGAAATACTTTACATTTTAAAATATACTTAACTAGAAAACAGCCCTTTTACATTGTAATCATATTTTGCAATATTATTTTTACTGTATTTTTTTATTTTTAAAAATAGCAGCCTTGTTAAGCACAAAAAAAATAATTGTTTTTAAAATCTTACTGACCCCAAACTTTTGACCGGTAGCCTAATCTACATGTCAAAGTTTTACAGCTAATCCTACCCGTATTTTATGAGGTGGCTAATTCGTACGATCTCAGTCGCACAAATTTCTATAATTTTTGTTCAATCATACACATTTTATGAGTTGCCTATTCATTTGAATTTGTAGGAATTACCTACCACTAACCCCGCCCCTAAACCTATACATCACTGGGGTTTAGCCAAATCATATGAATGAGGTCGTATGAATTAGCCACGTCATAAAATACATATGAATTGATAATGATTTAGCTTTGGCAAATCTTTCCATTTGGAAAAGAAAATTAACTTATGAAATTAACTTCAGTTGAGAATTTAGATCACATTAGCATATTAGTCTTAAGATATTCCTTCATACATATTAGCACAGCATGATCCGCTGAACTGTTGCAAGAATGGCAATAGTGACTCATAAAACCCCATAACAGAATCTGCTTTTGTCTTGTGCTTCATAAAATATTGAGCAAACTCCCAGTACAACTGTAAGCATCTGAATGAATGTCACTTGACTGATGATTTTATCAAAGCAAATCAGCAACCTCCTTACATTAACCTCACCAAGCCACAACATCCTTGTTTTCTGATATTTTAGTAGCCATTTTAATATCTCATCAGTATTACTTTAAAGTTTTTTTTTAAATGCAAGGTCAACATTTTTTTATTGTGGTTCATCAGTGCCTGTGTCTGTTGAGAAAATGTTTAGAATTATTACACGACACGACTCAACACAGTGGAGTTTTTCTATATAATGATGAATATGTATAGTTATGAAATGTAGTTGTCGCATACCAAAGCCAAATACATTCTATTGTTTTTTTTTTTTTTTTTACTGTATCATGTTATATTATTTGTTGCTCCTTTTTTTCTTAATATGTAGAACTCTCTCAAATTAATGTCTCAGATTATAAAGACAGTTGGCCAAAACAACATCTATAAGGATGAAAAACGAACCATGTGACTACCTAATGCAGTCGAAGTGAGGTTTGCACATAAAAATAACTTTTCTAAATAAAACCTTTCAGATCTAATTGTTTCATTTATCTGCATTTTTAATGTTTCCCTATTTTGCAGGATAATCTAAACTAGATTTTATATGATTTGTGAAGAAAACGTGGTGCTGTTGCTAGAAGCACACCTCTCCAGACCATTTGAGGTATCGTTCATGTCTGAAACGAGTTGTTTTCTCTGAATAAAACTCAGCAGTGCAAGACTGTATGGATTTGACCATGGAATGTAATATAAATGTATTTACATTTGGCTATCTGTATTCTGAAAGCCTGCTTAAGTTATTTATGAGATAAATAATTTAGTATATGGTATTATAAACCTACTTCCATCTTCAAAGACTCTATTTATTTAAACATACTCCTCTGGATTAGGTTTAGTTATATCCCTCAGATGATTAGCATTACATAGTTTACACTTTGTGTGTTTGAAAGGATAGTATTTGATTACACATAATTCATTAGTGGTCATGGGATGCAGTTTTGGTCCAGTGTTTTCCGAGTGTTGGGGTCCGTACAGGATGACTACAATGAGGAGGACAGGAATTTGATACGGAGGTCGGAGTCACTCTCCTCTTCCACATGAGTGCATATTGAACCGGATCAGTGTTAGTGTTCACTTACACAGTCCAACCTTAATGTTTACAATAACACCGTGCATCGGATGTAACATTATGGTGATCAATAGAAGAAGCATAATGAATATCCAGACGGAATGATTTTAGAGAGCATTTGTGTGTGTGTGTGTGTGCGTGCGTGCGTGCGTGCGTGTGTGTATAATATATATATATATATATATATATATATATATATATATATATATATATATATATATATATATATATATATATATATATATATATATATATATATATATATATATACACACACACATACATGGTACCGGTCAAAAGTTTGGAAACATACTTTTATTAAATGTTTATGAAAGAACTCTCTCATGCTTATCCAGCCTGCATTTATTTGATCAAAAATACAGAAAAAAAATGAAATTGTGAAATATTGATTTAAAATGATTTATTTCTGTGATGGTAAAGCTGAATTTTCAGCATCATTGCCCCAGTGCACATGATCCTTCAGAAATCATTCTAATATGCTGATTTGATACTCCATTATTATCAATGTAAACATTTCTGCTATGTGTTGGGAACCTGTGATTTGATATATATATACATACATTTTATTGATAACCCCAGACATGAACATTAGTGTATACTGTCAGAAAATATTTCTATTTTAAATAAATGCTGTTCTTTTTTATACATTTTTATTTCATCAAAGAATCCTGAAGAAAGTTAGCCTGACAAGCCAGACCCACATCAAGATGTTTAAATTAAATCAAATTAAATTTGCTGCCGCTAGGGTGCGTCTAGATTTCTAGGCTAGAAGAAAGTATCATGGGTTATATAAAAAAGCAGCACTACTGTTTTCAACATTGATAATAAAAGCAAATGTTATCAAATCATCATATTCAAATGATTTCTGAAGGATCAGGCGAAACTGAAGACTGGAGGAATGATGCTAAAAATTCAGCTTTGCATCACAGAAATACATTTTTTATGAATTATTTTATTAAGTAGACCTATTTTTTTATTTTCTGTTTTTGTTTTTCTGTTTATTTTTGATCAAATAAATGAAGGCTTGAGCATATATGATCATTCTTTCAAAAACATTAAAAATAGTAGGCTAAGTAATGTATGTTAGGATATATAGGTTCTTCACAAGGTAAGGAACAATTAAGTTAACAATATCAACGATAACTTTAGTTAATGGTCAATGAAAAATATAGCCAAACAATTGGAAGTACTTTTTGTGTCATATGGGGACAAAGGGTCAAACGGCAGTCCAATCAAACTGGACTGCAGGAGAAAGGTCTCGTTAGAGCAGCAGTATATGGGCCCCAGCAGCTAAAGGCCCTCAGTATTCCTCCTCCTTCAGCTGTTGGGGCCCATATACTGCTGCTCTAATGCGACCTTTCTCCTGCAGTCCAGTTTGATTAGCGCGGGGGCCGGACGAGCACTGAAAGACCTGTTCACAGCCATTACCGAGATTCCTTTATCAATGTCTAGTAATTAAAATGTCACCACTTAATTTTCAGGCCATGGTGAACCTCTTGTAGCAATCTTTTCCTAATAAAAACAGTAATCGAAACGCTATTTTCACTCGAAACAAAAAGGTTGCGGCAGGCGACTCGCCGGTGTCAAGGCGACAGAGATCAATATGAGAGAAGCTGATTGATCTCGCGCTAAAGTGAAATTTATTGGGGTCGTGCTTTTATACAGCGCGGATATACCGGTGACTGTAGAACACTGCTTTTCAGCTGATGCGTTTATTAAACCTCTCTTGCTGAATTAGTCTGCCTTTGATTTATGTGCCAATCTTCGCAATGACCTCCAGGACAGGATCTCTTGTTTTTTTTTATAAATCTGAGGTGGTTCTTATCTGAACTTCTTTGTAAAATAAAATTATATATTTGGTTTAAGATACCACCAGATACAAATGTATTGCTTCAGTTAAAGACTTAAAAACGTTTTTTTTTATTGATTGATTTTTTTTATTCAACCTAAAAAAAATCTAATCGCCTTGGAAATAAAGAGTTGCTTGATCTCATATTCATTGCCTTTATTTGTCTAAAACGGCAACCAGAGGGCATCAGTTCAAACTGTCCTGTAAGCGATGATGGCATTAGGGCATTCCTTTAAAAATAACTAGCGGCTGTGCCAGACTCACTCCAAGACATTCATGACAAATTAAAGATAGGTTATAATTTAGCCTATTTCCGTGTGGTATATGGTAAATACTGCTGTTGTAGGCTACTATAGGTCTTATTTCATATCTTCCCACTATTAGCACAACTTCATGTGCAGCTAATTATCTTTTAACAGCATGTAGACTAATATTTATTCCTAATGTCATTTAAAATATCATAGGCCTATGTAGGGAGTTATTTAATGAAGACCTTTAAAAATAATTAAAAAAAAGATTCTTTCATACTCAGCCACTGGCCTATATAAAGTTTCTTTAATTAGTTTACTCGTGCCCGTGTAATATAATAGCGCGTATATTAATGAGCCAATAATGGCATATGTCGTCCTGAAACACAATATTTATCGTATTGATTCAACCGTTATGTAAAAACAATCATTGATTATTTAATAGCATGTCAGAGAGGTTACTAAGCACATCAAGTTTAATATACAAAGTAACCTGGTTGGTACTAAAATGAATAGGGCATAGGCCACCTTTAAATTAATTGAAATGCATTTTTGTTGGATATATTGCAATACTGCGAGGAGGCGCATTATCACGTGAGTTACACATTTTTAAAGGGATATTATTCTGTGTTGATGATGATGGCAGGATGGCTTGTTTAAAGACGGGTGTCGTGTAGCTGTACCTGCTCTGGGAGGATCCAGTCTTGTAGGACATGTGAGCCCCTGTCCATCCGCTATAAACGCTAACAATGCTGCATTGAGTCTGACCACTAAATAATTAACAAGAAAGGAATAATTACAGAATAAAATTGTAATTATTGTTGGGCCAGAACGAAGCTTCTTGGTTGTGAAAGGAGACACGACGAGGCAGATCTGGTTAAAGTTTCCCTTCCTATTAATATTGAATTAGGTTAAGCCGTGGCCCCTTGGTCACAGGACATACTGAGCATCGCTTGACAGATTTTTAAACTTTCCCGTTTGTTTTCAACTCTGATGATATAATTGAACTAAGGCAAACATGGGCTATTCGGTTATTTTCATTCATTTATTTATTTATTGCTCGAATATTTTGAGAATGTTTTTTTTTTTTTTTTATAAAAACGCATCCATTTATCCTACTCGTGTCAAACAGCCTATAATACAACATATCCATAGCCTGCAGTTACATGTTAATGCAAAATACACTTGAGCTCGAAGGCTGTTCTGATGTAATGGCTCTGCTGATGAACCATTCCTCGAAGGCATTTTTTACATTATAAACTAATTGATTCGGGTGTTAACATTTTATATAATTAATTAGACCTACCGTTTAATCAAAGTTCTTTAAAAATAACATATAAGACGATATGTAAATAAAAAAAGGACCGTTGCTGAAATAGTAATTAAAAAAAAAAACATTCAAAATAGGTAAATGAAAAAAAAAACAAGATATAGCCTATCAGTTATTTTGTGAGTTTGTTTTTAATCCAGTGTCTGTCTTTGCAAACCCCCATAAGGGGAAGAAGCGCACCGAAACGCGTGACTGATGATGGTCCCTGACACATCGCCAAAACATTTCTGAGAGAAACAGTTTGAGTAGTGTCGTACTGTTCCAAATAGACAGCACAACTTTACCCGGTTCGATATTGATATCTTTACGTCAAGACATAGTGGGGTTAACTGAAGGGCATTGATCAGGTTTTAAATAGTTAATACGGCCATATAAGGTTGCACCACTTACCTCAGTCCATTGCTCTGATATATCACTGTTTGTACACACTAGCCGCTCTCACTGGCTGGTGTGTTTAACAAATGTGCATCATTCACCGGGAGACATGTGACGTAAAATGTGATGACCGCGAGCTTAATAGCAGTTTAGACTGCATGGCCCGTGGACATGTTGCCTAGAGGAAATGTTCAATGCAAATTCATAATGATATATTGTCGGGTTCCGAAGTGTCACTCAAACATGAACATTATTAAGTTCTAAAATTCATGGTGAACTTATTAGCCTAGTCTTTGAGGAAAAAAGACGCAGGTGTACATGATATGAGTGGTGGGGGTGTGTGTGGAATAAGCATATTGGAGAAATACGCATCATAATTTAGGCTACTGTTGTTCATTGTTATTCACCCTTTATTCATGCGCTATCGTCTATGCGCAAAATCGCTTAAATTACACTAAGCACGTCTATCTATCTATCTATCTATCTATCTATCTATCTATCTATCTATCTATCTATCTATCTATCTATCTATCTATCTATCTATCTATCTATCTATCTATCTATCTATCTATCTATCTATCTATCTAGCAGCTCAATGCAATTGGCAGTGATCTTTGTTTTGGAGTAGTGGAAGTAAACGGTTAATACCAGAATCGGATTTGATCTCAGTGGGTGTGCCTTCTTATTCTTTTTGGCGTGCTCTCTCTTGAAGTAGATCGCGCACAACCTATTAAGAAGAGGCACGAGCTCCGGGACTGCCATGTGGTCACTCAGCTCGCGCTCCCGTCAAAACGCACGAGAGCTGTGTGGGATGGAAACTCTAACGCTGTTTTGAGAGGGAAGACTGTCCAGCCTCGCAGTTGTCTTTACGCACTACAGACGGACGTTTTATCCTCCTTGTTTTAGGCCTGTTAATTTGACGCAACACACACTTGCTCATCTGACTCCTTTTCTTCATAAAAAGGTAGGTTTCTTTTTATATTTAACGCAGTATATTAAGCTGTTCAAAATGTTAATCAGCCTTGTATTTTCTTAAATCAACGCACTTATTATTGTAAAAAATAATCATTTTGGTCTACATTTAACAAAATGATTAGGTAGAAAGTAGCCTGTAATGTTTTAAAATATGCTGATCCTTGATTACGAAAGAGAATTTATAGCACCTAAATCAGGCTATTTAAAATATGACAAATCTAAAGAATATTTATACATGAACATTTAAACATTACGGAGACATAGGAAACGAAACCATGCGTAGGACCGAAATATAACAGCTCCTTGCGCAATGGTTTAATTATAAATGATACAACTTTTATTAACAGATCAAAGTCGAACAACACAGGCTGTGTAATTACACAGAAAGCGGCTTACTGCTTCTTTCCTTGTTGCTAAGCTTATTGGAGTAGCTAAAAGATTCTTCCCTTCTGCCCCTTTGCGTATTAGCGCCGTAAGAGGCCTTTAAGTAATCGCTCCGGCTTCTGAGCCGATTTGGAGACATTAAGCAATGATGCAGTCTCTCTCAGGTCAGAGAGTGCGAGCTTTTATAGATAATGTTATAGCCGTCAAAAAAAAGTATTAATTGTAAATATGAATTAGGCATATATCTGTTAATTAAAAGTGCTAGCTAAAATACTAACTTTACAGTATTTTAGGCTAATAGAATGCTAAAATAATTATTGTAAAAAATACAAAAAACATTTAGGGTATTATATTGCAAAAATAATTATACGAATAATTAAACAAAGTAACTAATTGTAGACAGGAAGGAGACATTTGAGAAAAACAGCCAGTATACTGGCTTTTTGTTTATTTTTTATTTATTTAGCCTTTTTATCGAAATAATGTTGCAGGCATATATTAGCCTATAATAAAAATACTAGTTATAACAAATAACGTGTTTATATTAGGATATCGTGAACATAAAGCACACACGGATAATTCTAGCTAATCTCTCAAGAGTTGCATAAAACTCAACTCCAGTTCTTGAATTGGATTGTAATTTTACATTTCCGACTCGTTCTTCACAGACTTCCAGGAATGGAGTCGATACCCGGTCAGCTTTCTACGGGACGAGATGCTTGCTCTTCCCCCAACTCGAAGCAAGAACTGCAGCCTTATTCTGGCAGCAGCTCGCTGAAGCCAAATCAAGTGAGTGAGACTGCGCTGTACGGAGTGCCCATCGTCTCTTTGGTCATCGACGGCCAGGAAAGACTGTGTCTGGCGCAGATTTCCAACACTTTACTGAAGAACTACAGCTATAACGAAATCCACAACAGACGCGTGGCGCTTGGAATTACGTGTGTGCAGTGCACACCGGTGCAGCTGGAGATCCTGAGGCGCGCGGGGGCCATGCCCATCTCCTCGCGCCGCTGTGGCATGATTACCAAACGCGAGGCCGAGCGCCTCTGCAAATCCTTTCTCGGGGCTCACAACCCTCCCAAATTACCCGAGAATTTTGCCTTCGATGTTTCACACGAGTGCGCCTGGGGCTGCCGAGGAAGCTTCATACCTGCGAGGTACAACAGCTCCAGGGCAAAATGCATCAAGTGCACCTATTGTAATATGTATTTTTCACCCAACAAGTTTATTTTTCACTCGCACCGCACACCTGAGTCTAAATACACACAGCCGGACGCGGCCAATTTTAATTCATGGAGACGCCATCTAAAGCTCACCGACAAAAGTTTGTCTGATGACATTTGTCACGCGTGGGAGGACGTCAAGGCCATGTTTAACGGCGGGAGCCGGAAACGGGCAATGCCGGGGAGTGGATCAGAAATGTCCTCCTCGCTCAAACCGCAGGCCTCTGGTAACATTACGCAGACCACCTCCCCTGACATTCCTCACAAAACTTTGCGCTGCGACGACGACCGTGGTAACCTCAGTTTGTCCAACAGCGTGCGTAACTACCCGGTCATTCCTGTGCCTAGTAAGAGTTTCGGCATGCTCCAGAAGATCCCGCCACCCATCTTCCCGCATCCGTATACTTTCCCAGCATTTGGACTGTGTCAAAAGAAGGATGATGGAGTTGGCGAGCAGAATAAGACTAATGTACCTGGTGTTTTCTGGCCAGGTGCGAAGGACGGTATCTATCCATCGTTCCCCATGTTTTGGCCCACCGCGGGCAGCCTACCGCTCTCGTCTTATCAACCAGCACAACTAAAACCACACACGGAGCTCATGAGTGGCCGGCAAACCGAAGCTGAGATGTCAGAAAGCGAGCGGGGAGGAAACACACCTAGAGACAGTCTGTTCGACACCGAGCGATGCTCCAGCTCGCAGTCCCTAAGGAACGACGAGGACAAATCCGGGGACGAGGCCAGGTCAAGTGAGGGTCAACCCAGCACCCCCAGAAAGTTGAGCTATATTTCTGCGTTCAGACCAGTTGTTAAAGATGCAGAAAGCATAGCCAAGCTCTACGGGAACAGGGACGCGTACAGCGGAGCTCACCCTGGCCATTTGTCGCCGGACTTTGTTAGTGAGAGCTCTAGCTACAGATCAGTCTCTCCGGGTGTGGATAGCGATGAAGAGCCAGATGTCGACGTGGAGACTCACAGAATTCCAGATGATGAGGAGTCTATACAACTTTCCGTGGATGATCGGCAAAGTCCCGTGGGGGAAAACTGTCAAACGCCGCAGCCGGACGATGACCAAACAGCCACTTTCAGTGACGCGGGCTCCCCTGAACAGAAGCAGAACAAGCAGGTGGCAAAGAAGAACGATGCCATTGCTTATGATGTGAGTCACAAAAACTGACATGTTCAATGGTATTAAAATAATAATTAAAACATCAAATAAATATCTACAGCTTAGTGTAAAATGATTTTAAATCAACAAACTGGCAGAGTGAATAAAAAAGTAATTGCTCAGAATGGCACTTGTCTCTTACAGCAGTCTTTCAAATCTAATAGCGAATGATGACGCTTAATTATGAGCATATGGGCTCTACCTTTATACTTTTCTATTTGTGAACACTTTGCAATTTGTGTTGTTATGGATACAGCTCGTTCAAATTCTTTTTATTAATGTAGAGCGATCTAAATAAAAGAACACAGCGGCGCGTAATTATAGTAAATTAAATGTTTAGAATGAATGGTCATTTCTGTCGTCGCCCGAGGGCTATTAGTGCATTGGTTTAAGGGCTCCCCTGTGGTTACTGCACAAATTATTCTCTTTGTCAGCCCATCTGACCGAATTTACCTTGTAATACGAGTAATTTGCCTTGATGTTGCCAAATATTCGTAGATAATTATAAGAGTAGGCTACCATTAAACGCAGTCTGTTATCTGACGCATGGTTGCGTGAGGGGAAAAAAAGAAGAAAATGATGCATAATTGGAGTTGCATTTATTTTTAATGCTTGGATATTTTTTGCAGGTGTACTCAAATGAAAAGGAGGGAGCTCTTCAAAGCACATGTTTGGCCTCTAAACTTCCTCGCGCCGCGCCGGAAACAAATGGTAAGACAATTTAAATAGGTGTATAATTCATATAGCCTAGGCTATAAAATGTAAACGAATTTAATTTGATCGATTTTTAGAACAATTATATTGAATTATGGCCTCTGAATAAATGGCCTGTTAACAAATATTTCCCTTTAGATTCACGCATTTCAACTGACGACGAATGTGAATCACAAAAATCTTGTTTGGACCAAATTAGCGTTAGCAAAGAGAACCTAAGTGAGTAGCAGATATAACAATTGTCATGTTATGTGTTTTTTTTTTTGTGTTTTTTTTTTTACACTAGCATATGGAATTCAGTAACCTATAATAATATCTTTCTTATTTTCTGGCAGGCGACGCTGCATTGAGAAGAACTGGTGACAGATTTAATTTCGAGAAAGACATCGAAAATATGGCGAAAGGTAGGCCTATACAAGAGGAAATATGGACGTTTTCTGGACAATCTTGAGCTGTGATATTCCAATCTAAGCTAAGATGTTAGGGAAATAACACATTTTACACAAAACAACTTGAATATTTACAAATACTCTGACCACCAATATATTTTTATGATTTAAACACAGATGCAACAAGGCACTGTCTTTTTAAAAGGCAAATATATAGGCGAGGCTGTTTTGGTGTAAGGCTACGTTTCCCCCTTTTTGCACGCATTATGCATTTAATAATAAGTGTAGCTAATCTCTACACGGTTGTGTATTACTGAGAGTTGTCCTTGAACTGCAGACGATCCACACTGTCAGGCTCGTTTTCCACACACCCCTCAGGCAACTGTCCTAATTATTTTGCAATGTCATGCTTGAGAACACGGGGACCGTGTGTTTAGCCTTAGTAACCTAAATAGCGCTATTAGACAAGAAAACCAAACAGAGGCGTTGAAAATACATGATCAAAAAATACAGTTCTGAAAAAAGACTAGCATACTCAAAAGCTATTGAGATATGTGTGGTGATTAAAAGTCACAGTGGTATGATAAATGATGGGATTTCTATCGGTTTCCACAGAGGAGCTCCAAAAGCAGCTCTTGGAGCAAGTGGAGTTGAGAAAAAAACTGGAACGGGATTTTCAAAGTTTGAAAGGTAAATAAGAAAGTGGATTTACACACAACATGCTTGTATTTGCTATATCATTTCTTCATTTTATAACTTAATACATGTTGACTCTAACAGATAATTTTCAGGATCAAATGAAGAGGGAACTGTCTTATCGAGAAGAGATGGTCCAGCAGCTGCAGATTGTACGAGGTAATGCATCATTTGCACTATTGAAAAGAAAAGAGGTCCGTTTAGAAAAAGTAACACTTGCATATTTTCAAAAGTACCACTTACATATAATTTTAAAAGAAAATATTAGGTCACACAGGGAATCTAAAACATTCAATAATGTTTGTGACCCACCTCAAAATGATTTATTCATTTTTCTTTTTATTTTATTTAGACACATTGTGCAACGAGTTGGATCAGGAGAGAAAGGCTCGTTATGCAATTCAGCAGAAGCTTAAAGGTAATTTATGAATAAAGGATACAATGCAATATCCGCCATTAAAGTGAAATGAATAAGATTTTTCACATTGTTCTAAGAGGACAGAAATATGCAAGTGCTACTTTTTACTCAAAGTACTTTAAATGCATCAAAATGTGTTTGACTAACTGTAAATTATAGTAGGGTGAATTCAGGTTAAATGGGACACTTTTTCCTAGTCATCTCAATGGCAAAAAGTGTCCCAATATACCTGAATGCACACTACTAATTAGAGAGGAGGATGCATGTGTATCATACGTCATACAGTATTTGGAGAATGATTCAGTAAAAGATTAGCTGTAGATTTCCCTTTTGCTGTGATGCATTGATCTCAATCAACCTTTTCCCTAGAAGCTCACGACGCTCTTCACCATTTCTCCTGCAAAATGCTCACTCCACGCCACTGCACAGGGACCTGCACCTTTAAGCCGCCCCTCTTACCACCTTAACTTAAAGCTGCATCCCAGGATCCCAGTGACATCTGTAAACCTCCCCTAAAGGAATTCTCCATGTACACACTGTTTGAGAGGTTCGAGATATGCACACTGGACACTGAGGACTGCTCAATCACAATCCATCCAAAGTGGCATTTGAACATTCTACTGTGGATGAAAGTGTCTAGGATAACTTAAGGAAAACAAACCAGAGGATTACAATAAACGTTCAAATAATTATACTGTTACTTGTGTAAATAGGTTGATTTTTTTAAACAATACAAATACATAATATGTGGCAATGTGCAATGAACTGTATAATGTGAAGTTTCATAAACTGGAATTGATTATTCTCATTATTTATGTGTTTTTACATGTAATTGTTTTTTTTTTCTTTCTCTAAACAAATTCACTGATGTGCTATCCCAAATTAATTGTATATCATCAATATTAAGCACTTTAAATAAGCAACATTTCAGACCAATCTATCCAAAATAATTAAACCCAAACTTATTGAAAATCAGCTGTACGTCATATTAATGTACAACAAAGCACTTATCCCATATTTCCAAAATAGACAATTGAGAAATACAGCAAATGTTGTAATTTCACATCAACGTGCTCAAACTAAATGTCATAAGACCACTGGATTGTTTCTTTACTTTTTTTTCCTTTTCTTTTTTTGTCGAAAAGAAAATTATCTCTTGGCTCATTCTTCAATAAAAGTTCAATCAAAGCCACAAGTATTGACTCGTGAATTCAAGATATTTCCTCACTTTTAATATTTTTTAATTGTCACAAATGAAATAAAATAGGCCTGTTTAATGCGAAATCCATAAACTCTAGGCCTACTGACCTTACCTGAAATGCATGACTGAAAACGTCAAGGCCTGCATTGCTTCAGGCTACCTTAAGAAAAATAAAATATATAATATAATATTAAACAACAATATTTAAATAGGTTTTCCATGAAAATATAGTTTCTTTCCCAATATTAAAGCTTAATAATTGCCAATAAATATATATTTACCCTACAAACGTGCCAACTGTGTTTTATTATCGTTTTATTTTTACAGAACTGCACACCGCCGCGCAGTAACCCACAGCTGAAACTGAGCCTCGCGTCTATACTATTGTGAAATACAACACTTCCATCTAGTGGAGAAAACTGTTACTGCAGATTCCAGTGTTTATTCAGCGGTCCTTTCGCTTCAATCGTGCACGTATGGTTCTATTTAAAGCGGTCAAACACACGATTCTGTTAAACGGGGTTATGAAACCATGACATAGCCTATGGCTCATATAGAAGATCTGATCTGAATACGTTCTCAACGGCGACAGTAAAAAATAAAAGAAAAAGAAATCGCCTGAATGTAACATTTTCTGTGGCGGGAGTTGTGTTGCTTTTATTAATCAACTTGTTTCTTGTTTAATAAACACGTGGTACTTATGCAACTGTACCCTTCAATTACAGAGTAGGCTATTTAATTTGATTATCCACTTATTCCGACCCATGCTAGCACCTGCAACTATCTCTGTGGAAAATGATTTATACTGGGGAGCAGGGGCATGGAAATGCAGAAGACAAAATGCTGATTCAAAGAAATACTTTGTAATGTATTCGTTGGTAGCCTACAGTTTGTAACCTATGTTTTTTTTTAGATAAATATAATCCATTTGAATGCGTACGGTTTAAAGGCGTCACTCTTCGATATGACACTTGTAGTAAGCATGCTTTCCCCCAACACAATCCAAGTTTTCCACGCAGTATTTTGAGCACTACTCGTTGCAAAACGTGTGAGCGGTTACGCCGGCAACGAGCTGCGCGTGGATACCACGTGACTCGATAGCGTCACGCCTGCGCTAGCAGTCACAAGATGGCGGAGAGTGCGGAACTAAAGGTAAAACGCTGCGCTCAATTTCCAGTCGGATAGTGTGTAGGGATATCTTATTCTACCCTTAGAAGTACGCGTACTACTTACCTGCTGTATCAAGGGGCCGCTATAATGCATTTAACCTCTGTTCTCGTAGCCAAAGTTGCATGAGAAATGATTTGGCAGTGGAGCTCTTGTAGAAAGCTTTCAGCGTGTTATTGTTGATGTAGAGGGAGCTGTCTGTCCACCGCTCTCCTCAGGGGAATTACTAACTTTAACTCTTTTCTCTCTAATAACTCACGTTAAGAGTAGTTGTTGGAAATCAGTCTCAGGCTCAGGTTATTTTAATATCTGATGCTAGTAGACCGTATGTGTGGATTTTTATGGTTAATCTGTGATGTAGTCGCCTGTACTTGTGGATTTGCTAGAAAGCTCCATCGCTTCGCGTGCAGGGCGCGAGCGCTGTTGACGTGCTGTCAATCAAGTGAGAGGAAGCGCACGAGAATCGCCACTCAAAATTTCAGCGCCGAAATAACAAGTGACATTGCAGTTGATCATCAAACTTCAGTCAGATATCATACCCAGTGAAAATCTAAGTTCACCATCATTAAGCTTCAATTTCAGGCGACATCTTTCTGTTCATATAAGGCTCACATAAGCTTTGCCTTCTTAAAAAAAAGAGTTCCAATATTGTATTATTATATTGCTGTTATTTAAAGTGTTAGTTCACACAAAATAAGAACTTCTGCGGAACAAAGTTTAGGCAGCAGAATGACAGCATCAGTCACCATTCGCTTTACTGTGTGATAAAAAGATATTATGAAAGTGAATGGTGACTCAAACTATGTTGCTGCATCTTGTGTTTCACAAAAGACAATATGTCATACAGAGTTGGAACAACATTTATTTTAGCATGAACCAACCCTTTAAGTTTAATGTAATATGTTTAACATTTAGGAGGGTCTGTGAGCGCCTAACTCTAAGAATGGAAAATAGCCCAATCAACATGCTAAAGCACTATTTTGTTTCTCTCTCTCTCATTTTAGCAAGCTGTGTGTGTCTGATAAAGCTTTTTGATATGTGTCTATGGAAACTGAAATCCTCTGCACACTGTTTTAAATGTCTGTGCTTCTGTGATTTTTGCTGCTCTTGTTTATTCATTCTCATTCAAGGTTTCATCTGGTCTTTTTGCTTTATAGTCAGTTAGAAAAAAAGAGCCCCCTTGTCCAGTTTTTCTACTTTTTTATTTATTACATATTGACCTATTGTTTGTCATTGGTGTCTTTGGCAGGTCCACTTCTTTACAATGCAAAGTCATAATTAGATTAGGCTTGCATCTAACCTGATATTTACAGCACCTCTTTTCCCTTTGCTTGCAGAACTGTTTAATAGCTACTTAAAGGCAGTAATCAGCAACTGTACACAATGTTACTTTGGTTTGAAACAACAGTCAAATTTACAGAAGGTGGGGTTAGGTGGATGAAACATCCTCACATGTTGCTTATTGGACTGATATTCATCATGCCTTCTAGGTGTCTAGTTGTCTCTCTGCACTTCTGCAGTCTTAAAGGGATAGTTCAACTTAAAATTCAAATTATTTCATTAATTTCTCACCCTCATGTTGTTTTAAACCAGTAAGACACTTTAACGCTTCAAAAAGTTCATAAAGCGATCGTAAAACTAATCCATTTGAATTGAGCTGTTTAGTCCAAGCATTTCTGAAACACAAACACAAATCGCTTTATATGATGAACAGATTGAATTTAGGCTTTTATTCACATTTAAAACATTCATCAATTCACACACCAGTTGTGGTAAACCAACAGAAGCTCAAGCATGTTTTCTTGACGTGCAAGAACCAATGAGGTTTGTTCTCACGCTTCTAGCAGGTCCGGTTAAGCATTTTGTTGTTCACTGATCATTGTTTATGTGTGAATAAAAGCCTAAATTAAAGCTGTTGATCATATAACACGGGCAAGTCACTTCAAAAAATGTGGGAAAAACTGCTCAGTTAAAATAGATTCATTTTACAATCTTGTTGGGAACTTTTTGAAGCGTCAAAGTTTAATTTGCGTAACTGTCTGTCTTTAGAGCACAGCAAGCTCAAAACGTGCTCCAGAGATGAACAAAAGTTTAACAGGTTTGGAATGACATGAGGTTATGTAAATTATGACAGAATTTTCATTTTTGGGTAAACTATTCACACTTGTGGTTTGGTTTACCCCCCCCCCCCCCCCCCAAAAAAAAAAAAAAACATTTACTCCTAGTCAGCTTATTTTTATCACCAAACCTAAAGACACCGATATCTTAAAATATACCAAAGATACTAGGCTGTGATGGGCAACATTACGACAGATGAGAAAAAACTGGTATGCGTGAGCATTTTGTCCTTTTTAGGGTCTTCCTTTTTTTATATATATATATTTTTTATACATATCTTTGCTCTGTGTTGCATTCATATTTCATTCGAATGGCTCTAGAGTTCATTTAAGAAGTGGACCACGATCCATCTTTTCAGTGGTTTCGCTCCACTTGTTTGGTGCGCAAGACTGCGTACCAGGGTTCGGATGGCAGTGATCACACTATTCAAATGCACCGCACTAACAGAGGAATCGTACCATGGTTCATTTTAATCAAACCAAACATGCCAAGTCTGAACACACCCTTAGAATGTGTGATGCAGTCCAATCTGAGCTGTATATTTAGTTAACTTTTTGGTGCTTTGAGGCATTTGGCAAAGATTCAGACTGTTCCTTCACTGCAAAAAATGTTTTTCTCACTTAGTATTTTTGTCTTGTTTCTAGTCACAATTTCTAAACATTCTTACATTAAGAAACATTTACTGGATAAGTAAAAAATTATTGTCTTGTTTTGGGGAAAAATAACTCAAATTAAGAGAGTTTTTGCTTAAAAGATTTTCCCAGTGGGGTAAGCAAATATTATTTAAAAGATTATTTTGCTTACCCGACTGGCAGATTATTTTGCTTATTTTAAGCAAAACCTCTCTTTTAATTTTGAGTTATTTTTTCCCCAAAACAAGACAATTAATTTAGCTTGTCTAAGTAAATACTTCTTGTTTTAAGAATTTTAAGATGTTTAGACTAGAAACAAGACAAAAATACTAAGTAAGAAAATCATTTTTTTGCAGTGTTCCTGGTAAACTCTATAGACTCTATGCATGCTGACTATTTCCGGTAAAATCTCAGTGCTACATTATCTTTCTTTATAGTATTCTCCAATAGCAGACTGTGGTATTAGCAAATTCTTTCTGTATTTCTAATAACTGCCGATAACAACAAATTATGTTTTATTATAATATATAGAGGTGCACTGATAGGAATTTTTTTTGGCTGATAAGCATTTTGACAAACAACTATTGGCCCATTCTAATACTTGTCATTGCTGCATCATCAAATAATTTCTATTGAACATGGATTGGATCCATTTAACATTCAGCTACAACACAAAAAAGATGCATATGAAATAAACAGTGCTTAGATCTAACAGTAGTTTTCAGGTACAGAAATAATGTAACCAAATGTAAAATATATTCCTCATTGTATAAATTAAATATATATAAATCCTTAAAGCTTAAAAAAAGTTATTGTAGTGTAGTGAGCGATTTTTGTCTTTTGTTGTTCAAATTAAAACAGACAGCAGCACAGTAGGAATATTAGGGCTACTGTCATTTCAAGAGCTGCATGGATCAGTACAGAATACTGGTACACATGCATTTTATTTCTCAACTTTTTACATTAATTTAAGATATAACTGAATATGTTTACAAGGATACTTGCTAGGGATGCTATTCTAAAAACAATACTGAACCGTTCGGTACGGCATTCATGGTTCATTACGTGCTTGTGAATTTCATTTTTTTTTTTTTTTTTTTTACATTTTTTTTACATTTAATTAATTATTTCTATTTCTCTCCGTTTGAAATATATCTCTCAGTTTATTTTGTCTCTGTTTGAGTGTGCCTGATATGAGCAAATATCCAATCATATATGCACTAAAGTTAGGGGGTGTTAGTTAGTTATTCACAATCATGAAAGTTCATTATTTGCATGCGTTTTAAAGCCTTGCGGTTAAACATTTCATTCAATAAATTATAGAAGTGATTGTTCATTGAGTCCATTGAATTACCGGAGTGATATGTTGGGTGGTCTAGACTGTATTCAACAAATCACTCATGTTTTGTTATTTATTTAAGAATTGCTCAGTCTCATTTTGGGTTAAGACTGAATTTAAAGGGGGGGTGAAATGCCGTTTCATGCATACTGAGCTTTTTACACTGTTAAAGACTTGGATTCCCATCCTAAACATAGACAAAGTTTCAAAAACTAATGTTGGATGTTTGATGGAGTATTTCTGTGTTAAAAATACTCCTTCCGGTTTCTCACAAGTTTCGGAGAGTTTTTTCAGAGTATGGGTCGACTTGACGTTAATAGAGCGGAAGGTCCTTGTATGGGCCGTACGGGCTCTTCTCCCGGAAGGGTGCGCGCACGTGTGACTAGAGCGAGAGAGGAAATGCACGCCCATAAACAATCAGGTGCAGATCCAGGCGCCGCGCTCCACTTTATTTCTATGGGTGACATCAAGCGACTTCAACGCTTCAGCACAGCATTCCGGGAAGGCAGTGCTGCATTTGAACCCGATTTGAACACAGAAATGACGGGAAGCTTCACAACATCGCTTCAGACGCGACGCAAAAGTGGATCTGCACCGTTCACTGCTGTCAGGACTTCACCAAATCATACCAAAGAAGTGTGTTTTTGACGGAGCGGTCCCAGCGATAAAGGTTCAGTCCTGCTTTGGAAGCAGCCGGTGAGTAAAACTGCTTCAAATGTCTGTGCTGTTGGCTATCGTCGCATTAGTAAACATCAGTAAACGACACGATCGCGTGCTTCGTCATTCAAATGCGCTAACGGACTCTATTGTTGTTCTATGTACACTAGTCTGACGTGCAAAACCGTTTTGCTTGCTACTGCTCCATAAACCGAATCATGTCCTCATAAACTGCGAGTAAAGACACAAATGTTGACAGGCCACTAAATACAGTACATACCACAGAGACTGACCGTTTCTCCTGTTCAATTTATTTTAGCCTCCGAATTATTCTGGATCATTATCTGTGATAGCCATGGGTTTCTCCACGCTTGAGGACGTCACCGCTTTGCACTTGTCATTCTTTAGCTCCGCCCACACGATACGCCTCCAGGCGCTCGTTTTTTTCCGGAAAGACTCGGTACAGCCCATATTTTTATAAATATAATAAAACTAAAGACTTTTAGGAGATATGAAGGATGCAATACTACTCTATAGTTACTCAAGATTGACATGAGATTGACTGAAACTGAGTGTTTCACCCCCCCTTTAATTAATCCCAAAAGGGATATCTGAGTCATGGATCAGATTATTTAACTTCACAATTCCTTAGACTTTCTTACATTTTCAGTCAGAGGAATTGTGTTGATTCCCACAGGAGCATTTGTATCTTCTGATTTATATAATAGTTATTAGGTAAGAGTTGATGTAACCTGAGCTGTTTTTAAAGCATGTGAGTTTTTTTTCTGCAGGAATTATCAGTATTCTGGGTGTAAACGTATTCCTTGTTTTATTATTTTAACCATTTGATGAGTTCCACGCACACTCATACTGATGTGCTCATTCCCTCTCAGGCTGTAGTCAGCTATCTCTGTCCACACAAATAGCCTCCATCAACACAGAGGTGATTAAGGTGGGGATTTTGGTTCTGTGTGTGTGTGTGTGTGTGTGCGCGCGTGTTTTATATCTCCCTTCAGCAGATGTTCTCTTACCTGGCTCTAGCTCCTGTACCAATTTCCTGGGGGTTTAGCTCACACTGCACGTTCTCACACACAATGCAGCACATATCCCAATACTGGAATAGAAAAATTTCTACCAGAAAATGTGGAATCATCCTACTGATCTGGGGTCATTTGCTGCTATTATGGCTTTATAAATATGTGTAGTCAGCTCAGCACTCATGCAGTGTTTGGACAAGGACTGTCCTCTTAATTGTGTATTAAACTCTTCCTGTCACCTCTCAGCATGCTTCACACTACATCACAGCATTATAGATGAATGAGGTTTAGATTTAAGACCCAATGAGCTCCACATGGCCAACAAATTAGATTTTATGTTTTTAAACCTGCCAAGAGACAGTGATGCACATGCAGACTGACTAAAGAAAGAGGATACTAAGAAGCACTAATCTTCTCATGCTGTCTGTGATTTGTTTGTACTTGAGGGTGTTTTGTAAATGCAGGTTATAGATCTTATTCATCCATGTATGTTTCATATTTTATTATTATTTATTATTAACCTTGCAATACTAAAAGTGTACAATTAAAAGGTGCATAACCCACAGTTTCTTTGAATCTCATGTTAACCTTGACTACCTTTAGAGTAGTATTGCATCCTTCATATCTCTGAAGAGTCGTTAGTTTTATCATAGTTATAAAAGACATACAATGTATCGATTGTTTCCGAAAACATTCAAGCTTGTGGATATGTGCAGTGGGTGGGGGCTAAAGATAGGGGCTAAAGGGGGGCACACACACACACACACACACACACAAACACACACACACACACACACAATATATGATGGGATTATCAAAAACTTCGATTTACTATACGTTTGTGTTGTTACATTTGATTTTGCCCTGCAACTCAGTCTGGAAACCCGTACATTCTTCTGTTACACTTTTGCGGGAACCAATCGCAGACTGGCTTATCCACCTGGCACGCTATTGCCGGGTTTAACATGATGACTGGTAGAGAAATGATGGGTCGTTGCCTGTTGATTGCGCCTCTTGTGGTCAGGTTTAAGGACTATCCAATTGCGTACAGAGTCATTCGAATAATGCTCGTTTATCACACCCCTTGTGCAGTAGACAATACAGAGCAGACTCCCCAGACCAATGTTTAATCTCAAATTGAGCTTGGTCTGTTGATAGCCAGACAATACCAAACACACATGACATTTGATGCAGTTTCACTTCCTGTGGTTTTGACTGGGAACAAACAAACACACTTGCAGAACTCAGTTGCTGCTCTGAAAAAACAAAACATCCACTGTTTCCTTAACGCTGGGTTATCTGGGAAGCTTATCTTTCCCTCACAACCAAAATCACACTTCTTTAGTGACATTGTTGATTTTGTGGTCTAAAATCAAAAGGACAGCGCTGCCGACAGCTTCTGTAACCCGAATGAAGCTTATTGATGGATGTGCTCGTGCTCTGGTTGACGTGCATACGTGCTCATCCGGGAGAAGTGCCCATAAAAGGAATTCTGCCCTTATTGGCGAATTTGGCGTCATAAAGTTGCCTTACTTGGAAAAAACGTTCCAGAACGTATACAAATCTTGAAGGAGTGTATTTGGCATAGAAATACTGTCATACCTAAAAATACATTTTGGTCATGTTTAGCATGAAAATTCAACACTTTAACAGTGTAAATAAGTCAGAATGCGTGAAATAGCATTAGAACCCCCCTTTAATCTAAGACTTTCCTCAGGTGATGTATGCTGGACTTCTCCAAGTCTGTTTTAAAACCAAAATATTCACAGAAACCCAAAAATATTATTGCAACAGCCAAATCTTAAAATCTAATCAACAACCGATGGATAGATCCAAATCCTTGCCTTACATTTTTTTTCTTTTACAATAATCCATTCCACTCAAATTTACATTACAATATGGAAGAAAATATCTCTTGATACTTCTGTTCCATCAAGACTTTAATATATGTGTACGGCCATGCTAATCAAGTAAATCTTATCTTGACCCTTCTCTCTCTTTTTTTTACCACCCTACAACTGTCACTAGTTTTTTTGCAGTTAGTTGTTTGGAAATGTTTAGAACATGAAGAGATGGGACAGCTTTAGATCTGAATGTCCGGACTCTGGGTGTGTTTGAGATATTTAATAGAGCTGGCTGTTCCTGAAGTGAAGGTATTACACAAGGACACACATTATTACATCAGGAAAAGTTTTTTTTTGGAATGCATTAGTGATTAGTAGTGGCTCGATCTGCACCTGCTTCATCAACATATGTGTAAGAATGCCATGTGGGCTCAGAAAGCTGGCGTATCCTACTCCACTTACTCCATCCTCCTGTTTATAGCAAATAATTTGGAAGTTTTCAAAACTGAACTTAATTGACTCAGGGACTCAATGATCATGATAGACCGATGTATCATTCAGGCTGATTATGTAGCCATTGGGAAATTGTCGGCATCTGTCGATAAGTGTCTGATTGACCCATTAACGGCAGTGTTGGTTCACTTTTTCTTTTTAAATAGTTTTGAAATGTACCAACAGTATTTTTAAGGCATACCCCATTTCTATTTTTGTGGGAAATAGGAACAGCAATGTTGTGTATATTTCGGTATTGTCATTTAAATTGTGGTATGTGAGTAAAGATAAAATAGAATTTAGTGGAACTTATGGCAGTTTCACACCGCAAGCGTGAGCGGCGCGTGAGCAGCGCATATTTTTTCCGGCGTCCATGTTAAAGGGGGGTGAAACACTCAGTTTCAGTCAATCTCATGTCAATCTTGAGTAACTATAGAGTAGTATTACATCCTTCATATCTCCAAAAAGTCTTTAGTTTTATTATATTTATAAAAGAAATATGGGCTGTACCGAGTCTTTCTGGAAAAAAACGAGCGCCTGGAGGCGTATCGTGTGGGCGGAGCTAAAGAATGACGAGCACGCAAAGCGGTGACGTCCTCAAGCGTGGAGAAACTCATGGCTATCAATCTCAGCTAATAGATGTATGATCCAGAATCATTCGGAGGCTGAAATAAATTGAACAGGAGAAACAGCAACAGCAGGACGTCCATCTCTGTGGTATGTGGTATTTAGTGGCCTGTCAACATTTGTGTGGGTTTACTCGCAGTTTATGAGGACATGATTCGGTTTATGGACTATTGTATGTGATTAAACCTTAGCAGTAGCAAGCAAAATGGTTTTGCACGTCAGACTAGTGTAACGTTATACAGAACAACAATGGAGTCCGTTAGCGCATTTGAATGACGAAGCACTCAATCGTGTCGTTTACTGATGTTTACTCATGCGACGGTAGCCAACAGCACAGACATTTGAAGCAGTTTTACTCACCGGCTGCTTCCAAAGCAGGACCGAACCTTTATTGCTGGGACCGCTCCGTCAAAAACACACTTCTTTGGTATGATTTGGTGAAGTCCTGACAGCAGTGAACGGTGGAGATCCACTTTGCGACGCGACTGAAGCGATGTTGTGAAGCTTCCCGTCATTTCTGCGTGCTGAAGCGTTGAAGTCGCTTGATGTCACCCATAGGAATAAAGTGGAGCGTGGCGGGAGTGTTTATGCTGCATTAATGCCATGTAATTTCTAAGAGATGGAAACTCGTGACGTATTTGGAGCGGTTCGAGACTCAAATTTATGCTTTTCAATGGCAACACTATCAATGCCAAAATGAATCTGCTGCAGTCAGGTGATACAGTGCTCAGGGGATACAAGTGTTTATGTTCATTTTTATGTGCTTTCAGAAAAGCACATAAAATTTTGTTTGCTCCCTGCTTTACGTGTTTATGTGTTTTAGAGAAGGCATGGTTTTGGAGATGCTCTGAATGGAGGGTGGGATCTTTAGCTTTCAAAGCTATAGCTCGCTATTGCTAACCTCTCCGAAAATCGTCTTACCTACCCTACGTTTCTTGTAAACAATTAGATTAACAGAGTGCAATTATAGCTTGTATACAAAAACGTTATAACATACGAAGTATACCCTAATGTAATGTATTTACTGTTGTTTTTTATTTTCCTAAAAATGTATAATTATTCTTGTGAACTCAGTCTATTTGACTTTACTCTTTAGCCTATAATAAACGCCCCCAAAACCTTAATTTTAAATGGTAGTTTTAACAAATTATTAGTTGTGCAAAGACTCCCGCTTTTTATAATCTTAATTTGAAAACATTACACTTTCTCAGTTAATTTCACCTTTTGTTGCTATCGTTGCTGGTGCTGCTAGCCTAGAAATCTAGACGCACCCTAGCGGCAGCAAATTTAATTTGCCCGCAAGTGTCGTCTAGGAACTCTCAATACACGTCTGAGCTGTATTCCTCAGAATCTGGACAGGCCAATCACATCGTGTATAGAGTCAGCGGGCGGGGGCCATAATGACGACTGCCGAGTTGCGTTTGTGTGCTTCTAGTAAACACAGAAACTGGCGAACGGCGGCCTTTCGAATCAGCTTTGACCACGATCCTGGAAGACTTGGAGTTAAGCTTTTCTCTGAGAAAAGAAAAAAGAACGGCACTGAAGTCATTCTTAAAAAGGGAAGATGTGTTCGGAGTTTAGCCGACCGGATACAGTGAATGTTTAGTCTATCAACAAGCTCTGTTTCACCTTCATTGCTCTGGTTGGTGGTAACGCTATCCTATCGCGTGCAGAGGGAGTTTGAAAGACAACCGTTTATCCCGCCCCTCGGATTGAGCCCTGTCTATGGTGAGTTTCCAGACCAAACATCTTGATGTGGGTCTGGCTTGTCAAGCTATGGTGCTGCTGTTGTTATAAACTTTTTTTAAATTCATAATGTGAAAATAAAATGGAACACAAACAGATACATTAAAGGAGTTCAGCGCTGGGAAGATGAATCTGTATTTTAACTTTAGGTCATTAATGTAGTAGAAATGTGAAATAATTTTTTAATTTGGTGCTTTCTAGACTGAGAAAAGACAGAAAACGTATTTTGTTTCATGGGGATGAAAGACAACAATTCCCAGAATGCTTTTCTGCCCTGTGAGGCCATTCCCAAAGCCACGCTACTAGATAACTGAATCACTTTCACTTTCCCACCACGACTGCGATCATCTTCACAAAATCAGTTCAGTTAGAGAACAGACACTACAATTAAAAACTGAACGTGTCTGTTCAATATGTGATTTAGCCGCTGAGGGAGTCTCACAGCCCAAAACGCTGCAGGAGTCAGAATACAGTCATGGATGAGCTCGTGATGAGAGCTAAGGTAAACGCGTCCGCGGGATAGATTCACAGCACATGTTCAGTCTGGCGCATTTTCACTTTCATAGGAATTAGTTTGAGAAGTTGAAAGACATACTGCTGGCCACAGCGTTTAAACATGAATGCCTGAGGCTGCAGCTGTGAGCAGAGTGCTGTGAGTGTGATCTCCCATCCCCCACGCGGGAGTTGAAAACATTCGGAAATGGCTCCCTCTGCTGGCTGTAGTCTTTAGCCTCTGGCCAACAATTCCTGCTACGCAAATTGACGATATTTGCATCATGAGAGGAGTTTTTCCAGAAATAAAATGCATAAATCTCTTGTCTGAGGGGGATATGAGGGGGGGAAGCACAATCATTCGAATATACTCCAGGGTCTCTATTGATACAAAGCCATAGGCTAATCGCTGAAGTAACCCTTTAAATAAAAATCGGTTCTGCATATCATTTATCAGACATAAATATACGAATGATCAGTAGTTTAGAAAATATCAGTAGTCTGACTGTGTTGTGCTCTTTCTCCAAAAATATATTAACTTGTAATTAATTATTTGATAGAACAGTAAAAAGGACATTACTTTTTTGAATAATAATACTGCACTAAACTGCACCTGTTCATCATATTTTAGGCTTTTGTGGTCTCAATGTTCAATCACTTGTTCCTTCTTCTCTGAAGGAGCTCCACTGAGAAGCACACGCATCATCTGTAGTTCTGTTTGTGTGTAGTGTAATTGTAGACAGTTAAGTGGCTCTGCTGGGGACTTTGCTATTTACTGCTGTCATATTCAAACCCTTTAGATCATGCTATGATGGTATGGTTACACGGATGTATGTGTGCGCGCTCACCGCTGGAGCTGTGTTGGTGAAACACAAAGCACTGAGGTATGTGAGTGTTGATCTTCCGCCAATGAGCTGCAGGGCTGGAGATGGTGGGGGAGGGGTGGACCAGAGAAAGAGAGATGGAGGAAAAGCTGGCACACTAATTGTGTTCTGGGCTCTTAGCTATAGAGAAAGAGAGTGTGCATACATGTGAAATTGGGGGTAGTGTTTGTGACTCTTCAACTGTTTGTTGGCCTTCAGTCGCAGCAGCAGACAGACAGACAGGCATGCAAAATGACGGAGGGATTCTGTCTCTGAATCACCTTCATTCTCTGAAATTACACTTCAGGAAAGATGATCTTCATCTTGGACCCATGTGCACCTGAGCCCCAAAGACAGACCACAAACACCCCTACACAAATGCTCAAATTAACATGCTACACACCTGAGCCCTAAAAAAATGCTTTTCTGTTTCACCATTGGAGAAACACACAAACATCTTCATGTTTTGTGCTATTATATGTGGCATTTTATGTTCTCCTTTCTGTTTTTAATAAGTAAAAATCTGCATGACCTTGAAGAATATTTGGCTGGATCACCTGCATGAAGCAATATTAGAGCATGTACCTGGCACAGATTTACCCTGAGCAGCAGGAGCCAAAATACATACTCACACACACACACACACACACACACACACACACACACACACACACACACACACACACACACACACACACACACACACACACACACACACACACTCTGGAAAACGAAAAAGATTTTAAATGTTTTTCAGAAGAAATGAGAATGAAGTATTCTTCTTTCTATGCCCCCCTAAGACAAAAACTCTAACCCATAAATTTGCATTATATAGCCTGTAAGTAAATAATTCACCTTCTTTTTTGATCGTACACCAAACGGTCGTAACCTTTGTGCTATTTGTGTTGTGTGCGCTTATTAATTCACTGACCTCCCCTAATCAGGTGCACTTTTTTAATAAGCCCTTCAATAGATGGTCAGATTTCAGCTGTGTTCTTTTTCACAGGGTCTCTTTTTTGCAGTGTTCATTTCCCCCTAAACACAGAGCTGGGGATTATTAGAATTTAACTTGCCGCAATTTATTTGTTTGGAACTTCATCAAACTCAGACTACATGTGAGTCAAACAGATCAAGTGTTTTGAGTATGATGATGTAATAATATCATGATTACCATACTTATATTTATGAAATTTAGCCATCAAATCACTGCCTGCAATGTCATCATACCAGGTTGATATGCAACCCACCACAATAGCTTTCTAACGATCACGTCTGTTGTGCTTTACTCACAAAACTTCCTAGTGACTGCTAAATACAATAATTGTATACATTGAGGTTGAATATATTATTGGGGTAGTTTAATTTTTTTTGTGTGTAATATATAAAATGTCTTATTATAGCAAAATACCTTACATTTATGATTAAATTAGCATAGTGAAATAGCCTAGTATAATGTACATTTTTTGCTTTAATTATTTCTTGAATGTGTTGATTATAAATGTATTCATATGCAGGATTCCACTGCTTGACTATACATTCAACATGCCTCAACAGGTTGTGGATTCTTTCTTAAATATGGCAAGAAATTAATATACACTCTATATTTTCTAGCTACTATAATTAGTGTGAACAATTTACTACGTGCATTTGTTGTTGCCGTTTTAAAAAAGGTTTGATCTCATAATGTTTAATGAAAATGTAATTACTGAACCTTCTGCTGAAAACAACAAACATATCTCTGGTGACATAAGCAAGACTTCTCCAAGTCTTCTGTTAATCTGTTTGATCTGTTAATCTCAGAATGATATTACAATACAGCTAAAGAACCTTTGCTACTGAAATTTGGTCTGAACTTTAAAATGGCAAAATACCGTTAAAGGGATAGGCCACCCAAAATTTGCCCCATAATTTACTCGTCCTCATGGTGTTCCAAATCTTTATGGCTTTCTTTTTTCGGTGGAACACAAAATACGATAGACCTATTTTGATAAAAAAAAAAAAAAATAATTGTCTGTACAATGGAAGTACAGTCTGTACAGGTGAGTTTTGGGTGAACTATCCCATTAAATTCACTTGAATGAACCCCATGTCCACCTTTTTCCAGCCTACTAAGTTTTTAATTATGGGAGGCACTTCCGGTTTGGGGAACTTCCACTCAAAAAGACTGAAACAAATCATTTTAAAATGATAAGATTGCACTACAAATAGTTATTATCAGTCAGTTTGACTTAATAAGATGTCAATTTGCCTTAATGCTTTATTTTCATACGTCAGAATTAAGAATAACGTAACACTTGGTATTTTAATGTGATATGGTATCTCAAGAATATCTGTAGCAAGAGCTCTTTTCAGTCGAATGCGTTTTTTTCCCTCCTGATTATTTTTTTACTTTGTATTCCACTGTAACAGTATGAAAAAAGACAACATACTGTGCACTTGCGGTTTGCTCTCCTGATTTACTTCACGATATATCCCATGAATTATTCACAGGAATGCACTAAGAGAATCTCGTCTTTTTCTCCCTAAATTCTTGCATCTTTTTCCAGGTATGTTTTCACATGGCTGGTTAAAAATTTAATTGTCTCCCCTTTTAACTTCTAATCCCTATTAGCAGTGTTGACTGAAATGTTTCTAAAGCAGTTAAATCTATAAAAATGACTAAAAGCACTTTAAAATATTATCACTCAATGCTTAAGTTAATGAACATTTTTAATTAAGGCAGCGTGTGTTACATAATACAGACATATTTTACTACAGTGATATTAAATATTTGTGTAATATTGCTGCGAAAAATCGAGCTTTTGTTTTGTTCAGATTACTGTTGAAAGTAATTTGTTAATGCTTTTACACTTTAAATTTTCTATTTAAAGTTCAGTGATTGAAGGGTGAATAAAATAGTCACTTAAGTTTACCCAGTTAAAAAAAAGCTTATTATTGTGTTCATAGACTGAGCCTTTTACTGATTGTTTAATGTTATTCTTATAATTAGTGCAAAGTGTCATGGGGTGTAGGAAAAAGGTTGATATGTTTAAAAATAGTGAGCTCACTTTGCAGGCTTCTTTACCTGCCTGTTTGAACCACATTCAAACTCGTATGACAGTGTTGTGCAATTAAACCTAAACAAAGGTGGCTGAATCTGACGTTGACACTGGTGCAACAAGACCTTTACTTTCTGACTTCTGGAATTGTGTGTGTGATATTGCGCTGTATTAGTTGGTTGTAAATGGCTGTGGGATAAAGCATTAGACCCACTGGACTGTGAGGAAGAGAGGTTTGAGTGTAGGAGAATGATGGTATGTGTGGGCATTTGGTGAGAAAAATCTGAGAAATGAAACATGAATATCATGCATGCAGTACACTTGGCTGCTCACAAAATTGTTTGGTAGATCCTGTATTTTAAACTTAATTGTGTCATAGTTTTCTAGGCTAAACCCTGCATTTGGCATGTGATATACAGTCTTGTTCAAAATAATAGCAGTACAATGTGACTAACCAGAATAATCAAGGTTTTTAGTATATTTTTTATTGCTACGTGGCAAACAAGTTACCAGTAGGTTCAGTAGATTGTCAGAAAACAAACAAGACCCAGCATTCATGATATGCACACTCTTAAGGCTGTGCAATTGGGCAATTAGTTGAATTAGTTGAAAGGGGTGTGTTCAAAAAAATAGCAGTGTGGCATTCAATCACTGAGGTCATCAATTTTGTGAAGAAACAGGTGTGAATCAGGTGGCCCCTATTTAAGGATGAAGCCAACACTTGTTGAACATGCATTTGAAAGCTGAGGAAAATGGGTCGTTCAAGACATTGTTCAGAAGAACAGCGTACTTTGATCGTTGAAATGCCGTTTCATGCATACTGAGCTTTTTACACTGTTAAAGACTTGGATTCCCATCCTAAACATAGACAAAGTTTCAAAAACTAATGTTGGACGTTTGATGGAGTATTTCTGTGTTAAAAATACTCCTTCCGGTTTCTCACAAGTTTCGGAGAGTTTTTTTCGAGTATGGCTCGGGTTGACGTTAATAGAACGGAAGGTCCTTGTATGGGCCGTACGGGCTCTTCTCCCGGTAGGGTGCGCGCGCGCGTGACTAGAGCGAGAGAGAAAATGCACGCCCATAAACACTCTTTCAAGGTGCAGATCCAGTCATCCGTGAACACTTCTGACGCGCCCTATGGTCGCGCCGCGCTCCACTTTATTCCTATGAGTGACGTCAAGCGACTTCAACACTTCAGCACAGCATTCCGGGAAGGCAGCGCTGCATTTGAACCGATTTGAACGCAGAAATGACGGGAAGCTTCACAACATCGCGTCAGTCGCATCTAAAAGTGGATCTCCACCGCTCACTGCTGTCAGGACTTTACCAAATCATACCAAAGAAGTGTGTTTTTGACGGAGCGGTCCCAGCGCTCAACTTTAATAAGGTATTCATAACTAACCTTTCTTTAAAACAAATGAATCCCAAAATAGAAATTAAATTAGTAACACACAGTGATTTCAACGAACTGTAATAAATAAAGAACACGGTAGCATGCTTATAAACAGTTGAATAAGAATAAATGAATTGTTTTTAAAATGACACAAAATGTAATATCTATTACAATTAGTTTTATTCTATATAAGGGATTTATTTTGTCTTATTCTGACTTTTTGTTAATTTAAATCTTTAAAATGCGCGATGCTTTTATTGAAAGCATGTTGCGGTGTTTTTTTTAATTTATTATTATTATTTCAAGCATGAGTGAGAGAATGAGTCCGCGACGGAAGTCACGTGTTGGAAAAAAAAAAACGAATATTCGAATCTCAAAACTGAAAATCGAATGCCACCTCATCGAACGAATATTCGAATATTCGATTATACTAGTACAGCCCTAATCAGTAAACGACACGATCACGTGCTTCGTCATTCAAATGCGCTAACGTTACTCCATTTTTGTTCTATGTGCGTTACACTAGTCTGACGTGCAAAACCATTTTGCTTGCTACTGCTAAGGTTTAACGTTAGTCGCATAAAATAGTCCATAAAACGAATCATGTCCTCATAAACTGCGAGTAAACACACACAAATGTTGACAGGCCACTAAATACAGTACATACCACAGAGACGGACGTCCTGCTGTTGCTGTTTCTCCTGTTCAATTTATTTCAGCCTCCGAATTTGATTCTGGATAATATATCTTTTAGCTGAGATAGCCATGGATTTATCCAGGCTTGAGGACGTCACCGATTTGCGCTCGTCATTCTTTAGCTCCGCCCACACGATACCCATCCAGGCGCTCGTTTTTTTCCGGCAAGACTCGGTACAGCCCATATTTCTTTTATAAATATAATAAAACTAAAGACTTTTCTGAGATATGAAGGATGCAATACTACTCTATAGGTACTCAAGATTGACATGAGATTGACTGAAACTGAGTGTTTCACCCCCCCTTTAAGCAATTTTGAGTGTGGCATGGTTGTTGGTGCCAGACGGGCCGGTCTGAGTATTTCACAATCTGCTCAGTTATTGGGATTACTGACAGCAGAAGACCCCACCGGTTACCACTCATCTCCACTACAAATAGGAAAAAGAGGCTACAATTTGCACAAGCTCACCAAAATTGGACAGTTGAAGAATGGAAAAATGTTGCCTGGTCTGATGAGTCTCGATTTCTGTTGAGACACTCAGATGGTAGAGTCAGAATGTGGCGTAAACAGAATGAGAGCATGGATCCATCATGCCTTGTTTCCAATGTGCAGGCTGGTGGTGGTGGTGTAATGGTGTGGGGGATGTTTTCTTGGCACACTTTAGGCCCCTTAGTGGCAATTGGACATCGTTTAAATGCTATAGCCTACCTGAGCATTGTTTCTAACCATGTCCATCTCTTTATGACCACCATGTACCCATACTCTGATGGCTACTTCCAGCACGATAATGCACCATGTCACAAAGCTTGAATAATTTTTAAATTGGTTTCTTGAACATGACAATGAGTTCACTGTACTAAAATAGCCCCCACAGTCACCAGATCTCAATCCAATAGAGCATCTTTGGGATGTGGTGGAACGGGAGCTTCGTGCCCTGGATGTGCATCCCACAAATCTCCATCAACTGCAAGATGCTATCCTATCAATATGGGCCAACATTTCTAAAGAATGCTTTCAGCAGCTTCTTGAATCAATGCCACGTAGAATTAAGGCAGTTCTGAAGGCGAAAGGGGGTCACAGTATTAGTATGGTGTTCCTAATAATCATTTAGGTGAGGGCGAATACGGTGCAGAGTTTAGCTCCAACCGTGATCTCACACACACCTGTGATTTTCTAATGATCCTGAAACCTGAATACATTGATTAGCATGTTCAGGTGTGTTTGATTAGGGTTGGAGCTAAACTGCAGCGCATTGGCCCTCCAGGGCAAGATTTGAATAGCCCTGATGTAACAAGATATTTTTTAACATCGGAAGTTTTCAAAACACTTCCACGCGTGTAATAATTAAAAAAAAAAATTAATATGCAAAACTGTTAGCCAATCATAGCAGTGTGTGTTTATGCAGCACACCTTTCAAAATGGAGTGTACAGAAGAGAGGTCTGCAGTGTAAACTCAGAAGGCCTCAGGTCATGTGTCTCACTTCAGCAGCTCTGAGTACAACACCCAGCCAGCTGTACCAGCCACTGTGCTACATCAAGTGTTTTAATATGAAGACCAGTACATCAAGAGCAATGGTGCAAATGACACTGTAAACCATGCATTAAACAGAGTTTTTATGTTACTTTGATGATAGACCAGGAGCCGGCTCACCACTATTGGAAATGGAGCCATGTAAAGAGATGATTAATTGTGGAGAACAAGAAGGGGGTGGGCTAATTAAATATTCCCTAATCAAATGCCTATTGGCTGAGCAAAGCTGTGGGCAGGGTGTAAAAATTAGTTTTGACTGAGATTGTCCAATGTTCTTCAAGCATCTTGGCTTTGTTGTCTCCAGTAAGTTTTGGCATCTCTGTGACTCAAGCGGTTTCTTACAAAGAGGAGAAGACTTTTTCCATGACGAAGCTCAAAAACAGAAAATGTAAAACACTTTGGATGGCCATATGGGTCTGTTAAAAGCGCTATATAAGTCCATTTACCATTACCATTTACAGTTTAATGAATGTATGACAGAAAAAACAAGTGATCATTACAGTGCTGGGAAACCCTGCCCACATGAAATATCAGTTTCAAAATACCTTTCCAATCACTTTGAGGTTGGCAAAAACTCTTGACAGAGAACAGACTTCTTACATCAGTGTCCTTAGTATGTTCTCAAAGCATACATTTTAAGGCTTTCACACAGTACAGAACAATACAGAACTTTTCCAGCATCGTCTCAAACTTTCTGAGCTGATATGACAGCAGGTGTTTTCACATGACCTCCAGTCCAAGAGACTTTAAAATGTGGTTAAATGTACAGAAAAGGCATGTGTGAAAACCACGGTTGTTTGTATGCATCGTTTTGGTTCAGTGGTGCTCAGCAAATTGCTTCACAAGGTCTCATGCTCTATGATATCCGTTTCCTGGAAGGTAATTTAACCACAGCCAACGGCTAATTAGACCTGAGATTTTGTTTTTCAGAATTTCTTCAGTGTACTGAGCTGCACTCATTATTACATCATTTGACTAATAATCTCACTATTTTGACACTGCATGTGAAAAAAAAAAAGAAAGAAAAAAAAACGACATGCGCACGTCTTACATGTGAAGCATTTGAGAGAGGCTGTGTGCATGCTCATGGTCAGGAGTCTCCATCTCGCTCTCTCGCTCTCTCTCTCACTCTCTCTTTATCTTTTCCCCCTTTCATTTAAGCTTTTCAGACTCATAAGCTCAATCATACATTCTCTCATTCTGTTACACACACACACACACACACACACACACACACACACGCACACGCACACACACACACACACACACACACACATACGCACACACACAGACAGACACACACACACACAGACAGAGAGATCTCTCTCTTCAATTCTGTGTGAGTCTTCTGTGCTGTCTGTGTGTTTATGTGAGATGTCCCTGGCTGGTCTGCAGTATTTCACCTGAGTGTGTTCACCAGACCGAATGATTTCTTCATGAATGAATGTCTGCATCTGCTTTAGTTCTGATTGCTCCATCCATTCATCTAAATAGCTCAATTATTGATTGTCATTTCTGTGTTTGTTCCTGACACTTATTGGAATATGATGGATCAGTAAGAGAATTAATGACTGTTTGGATTGATTGGCATTACCCTTATAGGCACAAATGAGTTGCATGATGTCTTTGTCGGCAGACTCTGCTTTCAAACTGCATTATGCCTGCTGAGTATTTTTACTGGAGCCATCTCTCTCTCTCTGTGTGTGTGTGTGTGTGTGTGTTCAATTTCATTTGTTTTGGAAGCTGAGCAGCTCTTGTCTCTGCCCTTCCCCCAAGACCCCCTCTCTCTCTCTCTCTCTCTCTCTCTCTCTCTCTCTCTCTCTCTCTCTCTCTCTCTCTCTCTCTCTCTCTCTCTCTCTCTCTCTCTCTCTCTCTCTCTCTCTCTCTCTCTCTCTCTCTCTCTCTCTCTCTCTCTCTCTCTCTCTCTCTCTCATGCCCACTGTCATTCTCTTTCTGTTTTTCCTGAACTAACCTCTCCTCTCCTCATTTTAAAGCAGAACTGCATCATGGGTTTTATTCAGGAATGTCTGGCAGGCTCTCGGTTGTAAGAGCATCTGTTCTGATGTGTTCTCTTGTGATGATGCACCGGGATTGAGTTGTTAATCAGTGCATTGTTAGCTTTTTATTGTCTGGTTAATTCCAAACTATCTTGTCCAAAGGAGAAGCTAATATATATTTACACAGGAATGAACACAAGCAGACATTAACAGTGAACGGCACACTGCGGTTATGTCGTCTGCCACTTTGAACTGCCACTTTCTCTATGCCTAGAAATGTTTTTATCAGTCATCACTCATCAGCTAGAAAAATAGTTCTGAAAGTTATTCCAATTATATTGTTTGTCTGTGTTGTTGTTTATTATAATTTGAGACTTGCCCATTCTCATCAAATTAGAATGTTTATTAAAACTTTACAGTTGAAATGTCACTCTAATCAGTAGGAAACGCATATTAATAAAACTAGGCAGCACGTGTTGCCATTCTGGAGAAGAATGGTTTATTATTAAGAATGTGAGTGTGTACATTGATGTCTTTACTCTGCATTGTCTGCCCTATTCTGTTTGGTTTCTCTGTCTTGTCTTCAAGCCTGTGGAATGTGACACTTCCGTTGTGTTTGTGTGTGTTTAGGGCTGCTCCTGCATATTTCATAGCTTAGGCCATTACTGAACTATCCTAGCCTGAGGAGAAGTGTGTGTGAGAGATGTGTTTGTATCTGCGTGTGTTTGGGTTTGAGTGTGTGCCTTCAGATGTGTGTGTCAGTGTCTGAGCTGTGAATATGTGTGTGTTTGCCCAGTAAACAGTTTAGCCTATGCAAATGAAGTGTGTTTGGCGCTGGAAGTGTGATGTTGTCACCAAGTTGGCTCGTGTTAATTTCTGCTGCTCTCTTTCTTTCGTTCTCCTGCAGCAAATGGTGATGAGCCTGCGGGTGTCAGAGCTGCAGGTTCTTCTGGGCTACGCGGGCAGAAACAAACATGGACGAAAACACGAGCTCCTGACGAAAGCCTTACACCTCCTTAAAGCCGGCTGTAGCCCCGCCGTCCAGATGAAGATCAAGGAGCTCTACAGACGACGCTTTCCCACCAAGTTGGTGTCCCCGGCAGAACTGGCCCTGCCCGGAGTCCATCCTGCCGCTGCTTCCTTGCCCCCCGGCCTCACACAGCTTGGATTTGATGGGCACGGAGCGCCCCCGTCCCCTCTGCTCCCCATCTCCCTCCTTGGGCCCAAACACGAGCTGGGCCTGCCCCATCTCCCCACCAGCCTGCATCCCGTACACCCTGATGTCAAACTGCAACGGCTGCCCTTCTATGACGTGCTGGATGAGCTCATTAAACCTACGAGTCTTGGTGAGTTTTTGAGGAGTGCTATTGAAGTGTGTGTGTGTGTGTTTGTTCATGCTCATGTTTAGAGGTTTTTTGAACCAAGTCTATCCGTGTTTTGTAAGGCAGTCATAGAGATGTGCAGACCCGTTTTTCCCTACATTAGCATTTTAATGGTGTTGGCTGGTTTGGCATTAGCGTGTTCGTTTGCCTGAGGAGTGTTGTTCAAATAGGCTGCCAATACCCACAACCAAGCCCGGTCTCTCTCGCTCTCTATTCCCAAACTGTCTCTCTCGCTCTCATTTACATACAGTGTTGAAACCATGAATACACACACACACCATGGCACCAGACACCATTACAACACTGTCACAAAATGTTCTACAATACACACTGCAAGGGACCCAAAGAGTCGTGGTTCAAAATGAATGTATATCATAGTAGTAATAATATATATATATATATATATATATATATATATATATATATATATATATATATATATATATATATATATATATATATATATATATATATATATATATATATATTAGGGCCGGGACTTTAACGCGTTAATTAAGATTAATTAATTACGTGACTTTAACGCGTTAATTAATTACGTAAAAAAAAAAAAAAAACAATTAACCACACTTATTTTTGCACCGCGGAACGTTTTTCAATGAATGAGTTTCGACGGACCGATTATACTGGAACACCAACTAGCGCTCGCTCCGGAGTCACGACAACAACAAACCATGGGTGCGTCTCAATCAGCTCCCTAGTTCAGTAGTCAGGGCACTGATCAGGGAGTCAGCCCATTGACTTATGTCCTGATCAGTGCCCTGACTAGTGAACTAGGGAGCTGATTGAGACGCAGGGCACGAGTGAACACGAACGAAGAAGCTGATGAGACCGCTTTGCTTGGCCCCGTGGATGGGAAATTTTGTTTTAAAAAATGAAAGAATGGAAGCGTCGTCAAGAGCATGGTTGTGTGCAAGCTATACAACAAGGAATTTGCGTATCACCGCAGCACATCGAGCCTCAAATATCACAAATATGCTATACTTAATGGCAAACATTGCGCTGGTCTGCTGGACTGAAATAAATAAACAAACAATATTTTGTTGATTAAGCTTATGTATTCAGTCATTATTCAACGGTATACAAAAAATACATGTGAAAAAATTACTTCTCATTGTTCTCAGGTCAAATATTTATATGCAATTAAAATGCGATTAATTTCAATTAATTAATTACAAAGCCTCTAATTAATTAGATTATTTTTTTTAATCGAGTCCCGGCCCTAATATATATATATATATATATATATATATATATATATATACAATATAAAGCAGCATAAAGTGCTTGGATCACACACCAACTGACATGTTTCACTGTTTATTTCAGTCATATAGGCTTCGCATTGCACATGTGAACGGTGATGTGTACAGGTTAAAAAAATAACCTGTTGAACGAACATAATTAAATTAAGAAAAACATTTCCACACAATTGAATTATGCTTTTCCAACAAAATCGAATTGGTTTAAAATAATTTTTTGCATTCTTGCTGTATGAACTTAAAATCATTTAGTTAAAAACTACAAAAAAATGTCATTCCAACTAGATAAAGTAGGATAAAAAGGGGTAGCATTGATGACCATATTTAGTCTATGGGAACTGTCACATAAATTTATTGTCTTTATTTCTATAAAAACTATTTGCCAACAACACTTGATCATTCGCTTATTGTAACATGCAAGTAATTATCAAGTAAAGCATTTCTTGTGACTGGCATTAGCACAGTTACAGCTCATTGACAGCAGCACAGCCTAACCACAAGGTCTACACTTCCCGATAATGGTAACCTAAAAAAAAAAAAAATAAATAAGTTGACACAATATAACACAACTTTTAAATGTCAAATATAACAGTCAAATATAACATCAAATGTTAACTGGTCATTACCTTTACTAAAATACACATTAAACAGCACTTAAGTTCAACATTTACTTTCTTGATCCATCCCTAAAGCATGCGGGGAACTTGTAGCCTGACAAGCCAGATCCACATCAAGGTGTTTGGTCTGGAAACTCACCATTGACAGCTCAATCCGAGGGGCGGGATAAACGGTTGTCTTTCAAACTCCCTAGATTAAAGAGTAAACTTTCGGCCACCCGGTCGGCAAAACTCCGAACACATCTTCCTTCTTAAGAATGACTTCAGTGCCGTTCTTTGTTCTTTTCTCAGAGAAAAGCTTAACTCCAAGTCTTCCAGACTCGCGGTCAAAGCTGATTCGAAAGACAGCTGTACGCCAGCTTCTATGTTTACTAAAAGCACGCAAACGCAACTCGGCCGTCGTCATTATGGCCTCGCCCGCTGACTCTATACACGATGTGATTGACCCAGCAAGAGTTAGGGGATTTCAGCTCAGAAGGGTATTGACAGTTGCTAGACGACACTCGTGGCAGATTAGATTTGCTGCTGCTAGGGTGTGTCTAGATTTCTAGGCTAGGGAACTAGAAATACACTGCCCAGTTCAGTTAGCGCAACATAAATGATTCATGTAGTCCCAAAACACAAATGGTTTAGGTTAAATTAACATTTTAAAAGTTTTAGTTCATTTAATGTGATACAATTTAGTAAAATGGCAATTAAGTAAAAAAACAACAACTAAAGATTTGTGTTGTTTCAGCTCCTTTTATTTAAATAAACTGAGCAAACAGCTAGAATATTTTTTTTTTGAGTGCAGTTCAGACAACTCAATCCCAGCAGTGCTAGCGTGACAGTGTTGCACAACGCTAGCCTTGCTGTATAATAAAGTGAAGTGCAAATTTGCCTATTTAAAATTGATAAGCAGGCACGTTAGATATGCGCTTAGTCATTAAACACTAAATAAATAAGCCTACACCTTTAGTCTGGGCAAAACAATCAACTCTTTGTGAGAATAACTTTTACTTTGTGTATGTGTATAACTTGTATATTGTGCATGTGTATAATTGTGTTTTTGAGAAGCCAAAGGAGAATTTGTTTGGTGGACAATAAAGTTCAAACTATCTTGATAAGTGTGTGCATATTTGAATTTTTATTGAGCTTTATTGAATCATAGTTAACATTCCAGTGGCTTTCAATCCTAGCCTTCATTGCAAATGCTTACCATTCTAGCAGTTGTGTGCTATTTGTTAGACCTCCGGAAACAGGTCTGTAGGTTATGTATTTGTATGACTATACACTGTTTGTGTTTTATTGAATGTAGATCATTTTGTTTCAAGTTACATTTTTGTATAATGCTTTGTCTATTTCGCAGGTCTGCTTAGTTCTTTGGCAATGTTTTGTGTCTTGATTCTTTTATTTCTCTTTACTTTAAAGTATAGGCAAAATTAACACTCCAAGCCAACACACCCTGCTAAATGCTGTGTTGAAGTCAATCTGAGATCTTCCTACTCGCGTTCTGGTGATTGTCGTTAGAATAAAATGTGGAGACTCTTTTTCCTTTTCCTTACTAAGTTTGGGGACAGTAAGATTTTTAAAAGGTCTTTTTGAACTTATTTGATCAAAAACTGTAATATTGTAAAATATTTTTACAATTTATAATAATTTTAATGTAATTTATTCCTGTGATGGCAAAGCTGTCTGATAGCCACAGTCAGAGACCCAAGTCACAGTGGCTTTTAGTGTCACATGATCCTTCACAAATTATTCTAATATGCTGAATTGGAGTGTATGAAACATTTCTTATTATTATCAATGTTAAAAATTATAGAGCGGCTTTTTTTTTCAGAATACAGCTTTAATACAACTATTAATGTCTTTAAAAAAAAGGCTACAAACTTTTGTATTTGTATGGTAGAAAGCTGATACACCATAATGACAATAAGATGATGCACATTATTTGTGCAATTGATGATTGTATGCTTGTGCTGTCACAGAGAATCATGAGGAATGCAGTTTGGTCCCTCAAGTGTATCGGCTCATAAAGCCATGTTCTATCAATCTCTGCTATTGCTATTCTTCACAAAACATGAAGCACAAAACATTTCACATTTCACATTTTTAGTTTTATTATTATCACACCTGTTACCAAGGTCATTGAGAAGTTTCATTTGGAAACTTTCAAATCCATTTAAAAACTCTTTTTTTTCTGCATTATTTGATGCCTTGTGTGCATGATTTTAGCCTAGAAATCTAGACTTATCCTAGCGGCAGCAAATCTAATCTGCCCGCGAGTGTCGTCTAGCAACTCTCCATACCCATCTGAGCTGTAAACGCCAAGCTCTTGACGGGCCAATCACATCGTGTATAGAGACGGTGGGCAGGGCGAACAGCCTGGTATAATAAACACCATGGATTTTCAATGCCTTGTATAAAAAAAAAAAAACAACTAACTTTTGAATAGACATTTCAAAGGTTACTATAATTATTAAATTATTAGGCTAGTATAAAGTCAAGATAACTAATTCCCCAAGTTGATTAATTCTAACTGGGGTAAATGCATAAACTTGAACACAAATAAAATGTACTTTTAAACAGGCTGAAAGTGTGAGAATATTATTAATTTGTTGGAGACATTTAGCCTACATTTATTTATTACATTTAGCTAGGCTACAATTTACATTTTAAACATTTCATTATTTCACCATTACAGTTGATCACTAACTAATAACTATAAAATCAAACAAGTGCAATTACAATAAATAAGTAAATAAAATTTTAGTTTTATTCCCTTCGAGTGCAGTACCATGCATCTCGAAGACATAACGACGCAATGCGCATGCGTTGTCAGAACTGCTGTGGTAAAACTGTGGCTCTGTGGCTCTGCAGTCAGACCCTTCTCACGGCGGTCATTTGAATCCGCTTTGTCCGTGACTCTGGAAGACTTGGAGTTCAGCTTTTCTCTGAGAAAAGAACAAAGAACGGCACTGAAGTCATTCTTAAGAAGGGAAGATGTGTTCGGAGTTTTGCCGACCGGATATATAACGGCGAAAGTTTAATCTATCAACTAGCTCCGCTTCACCTTCGTTGCTCTGGTTGGTTGTAGCGCTGTCCTATCACGTGCAGAGGGAGTTTGAAAGACAACCGTTTATCCCGCCCCTCGGATTGAGCTGTCAATGGTGAGTTTCCAGACCAAACATCTTGATGTGGGTCTGGCTTGTCAGGCTACATGATTTTCCCTGTGCTTTAGTGAAATATTTATCTCTGTGATTCTCTAACAGCATAGCATTACCCCCCGTTTCTTACACCACAGGAAGCGAGTATTTATTTATTTGCCATAATCGCATTATTATCATTGTCATCATTATTTTGCTCTCATCAGAGCGATGCATGCCCTGCACATACATTAGTCATTATCTCAATCACCCTCTGGCATGCTGGCATATAGGAGCATTTAAAGAACGTGGACTTTTTAAATGTATTTTCGTCATATAAAGGATGTCAGTGTCTTTTATTAATTAGCTGAGGAGCTGTGTCTTGCTGCTGAAGTCCTGCTGAATGTACTCCCACACAATGAGAGCAGTGCGCTATGCATTCTTCAGTTATGAACCAAACAATATATGCACTTTCTGAATAAAGACTGCATCAATGACAGCCGTTTCAGGACTGTCGGAATGGTTTTGTGATTTAAATAATGAGTTAAACGCTCAGATTTAGCGTTAGAAGGCGCTTTCTCTAGAAGTTCGGTCCAAAATGAAAACGTGTGTTTACCGACACGACGGAAATATTGCTGAAACTAAGAATGCATGTAAACAGAGAGTAATAGATTATTAAATATTAGTTACAACTGCACACCACCTCCCTTTCTGTTTCGCTCTTTCTCGCTCTCTCCATTTCTTTGTGTTTCTCTTTCTGTCTCTGTGTTCCGCAGAAAGACTGAGAGGAATTTTTATTGGCGTGTGTGTCGGGTTTGAAGTATCCTAGCAGTGTTTTCATTAAGATGAATGATCTACAGAGGCGTGGTATGGGACCGTGTGTGTGGGCACACTAAAGCTACAGCGCAGTTACCCTGTCTTGTTGCATTATACCATACTCAATCTATGAGTATCACTTCCTGGATTATCTTTAATCACACTCTTTCCTCTCTGGCCAAATGGACATATTTTAGTAGAGATGGGCTGTAGGAGCCTGATTTTTATTTTTAGAAGTCCTGTTTACCCTCACGTAAAACATCACTGACTGTGTTTACACAAATACCTAAATCGATCTCTGATGTGCTATTAGTGGGTCGTGCATGTAAACAGATCTGCTTACAGTCAGGTGGGTCTTTTGGATGTTGGGTTGCATAGTTAGTGTGTTTACCTGCCCATACAGATCATGACTAAATAAAACAGTTACTACTACTAGTAATAGACAGATTGATATGCAGATTCTAAAATAATACTTTTTAACCTTTTGTCTCTTCTGCTCACAATGGCGGCATTCATTTGATCAAAAATACAGGAAAAAATGATATAGTTAAATATTACGAAGAGGAAAATGTGATTCATCCAGTTTTCAGTGTCACATGATCCTTCAGAAATCATCCTAATAGGGTTATTTGATGCTCAAGAAACATTTATTTACTTAACTTATTATCATCAATGTCGGGTTAGTCATCCCTCAGACCCATTTGAATAAATCTTGCATATAACATGACACAGACAAACTTCTTCCTTCCACTATTTTCTTGAATTTAGTGGAAACAGCCCAAACTGTCTACAGGTTCCTAGAGCAGACAGGGCCTGAGTTACACACTTTCAAAAATTAATTTATAATAATCAAAAAGCGCCTACTTTTTGGGGGGTTATTACAGCTTAGACAACATATACTAACATGTTTATCACTTTTAGCAGTGTTTTATGTAACTGCAAAGGGTTTCCTGTGAAATGACACCAAAATTTTGAACTTAGACACGGAGATACTTTTAACTGTATACGTATAAATTTTGTACCGTATCAGCATTCCGTCCACACGGATCTGGCGTTTTGGAAGCATGAATCCGATATTTTTTGAAACCGGGTCCCAGAGTGGATAAATAAGAAAACGACAATCTTCCGTTTTCATGTGTACATGCAATCCGTATATTTTGTGAAATGATGTCATCACGCTACGTCCAGCACGGTGAAAGAGTTAAGGGATACAACTACGGGCACTGGGCATGCACACATCAATATCACATCATTTAATTAGCATATTTACATTATTGTAAGGTATGTTTTGGGTTGGGGTAAATGTAGGCATTAATAAAACACATCTGTTAAGTAGCAAACGTATTTATTGTTATTTTATTGTGAGATTTTGCCTTCTTTTAGACAGTAAAAGAAATGGACAGAGCGTTCCCATAGACTTCAACGGCGGATAATGAGGTCAATAAGAGGCACTCACTTCCTGATGGCTGAGCCAACTGCACAGACTCAGACTGAGCTTGAGGACGTAGATGTGACGTAAGGAACCTGTCTGACAGCTGTAGGTCTTCTAGTAGTTGTGGAAAGTGAAATCTGAATCACGTTGTTTAAATATTTTCTCCCGTTGCTTTTGGCTCACTATCGGCTTCTCCCCATTTTTCTCCCTTGACTTTATCGGACTTTATGTCTCCGCGTCCCCCTGACTGCCTCATAGACAGTAAAAGATTGCCTGTGAGCGTCTCCTCCTGTCTGTACTGTAATTTCTCAACTGTGTGACAGAGTCGCGTTGGTTATGACGCAATCGTTAGCCTATTTTTACAAAAACAGCTTCTGCGGGGCGATAGTGTAAGATACAAGGTAATGGAGCCTTTTATGCATTGTCGTGTTTCTTTATAAATAAACAATGGACAAATGGAGTCTTTAAACGCCTCAGATGTAAAGTTATTCACTGTCAAAGTGACTCAAATGAATAACAGTCAATGGGATGCTAACAGCAGGTGATGGCTTGGTTAGAAATGGCCGCCCCATGGGTGGAACGCTTTCCGAGTGCTAGATTACCCCCTTGGCTGTACCCCTCTTTGACACAACTCTTCTTCTCTGTTTTTAGTGTATTTCTGTGGCAGAAGTACAGCACCACACACTGGCCTGGCATACATACTACATCGTTTTGAGTCGTTTTCATTGCTCTCGTGTGGATGCATATATTTCTTGAACAAGGAGAAAAAAATTATTGTATACGTAAAGCTCTGGCTTCGCGTGGACGGGTGTGTGTGAATGGGAAGCTTTTCTCTTTGGGTAGGCCAAATCCAGGAGAAAATCCCCAAAAATGGTCTTGGAGTTTAAGTAGTTAATAACGATCATTTGAATATAATCCAGGGTTTCTACTGATAGAAAGCCATATGCTTATCACTGAAGTAACCCTTTAAATAGAGACCTGATCGCCTAGTGGCGATTTCAGACCAGATTTAATCTGCCTATCATATAACAGTGATGAGAAAATTTGCATTTCCTCTTACATCCATGGTACAAAATAAAAAAAATAAAAAGCTTCTTTCATTTGTATTCCATTCCATTACCATCTAATCAGTGTCTGCCAGAATTTTTATATTAATGCATTCCTGAACTGGATTAACAAAATATACTTTAAGCATTGCCACATTGTAATTTCATATTTTTGTCAGATTGCCAGTGAAAAAAAATATCATTGTGCGGTAACTGCAATAAAAAATTATTATTAACATTGTGATATGAGATTATGGTTTGTTAGTTTGATTTTGCGCCAATTCCACAAAAAGTAGTGCAGCCACAGTGTCAGTCAGTCTAACTGTTACTTAACTCAGTATCCAGAACCATGACTCAGCCAGCTCTTTGAAGAACGAAAACACACAGACATCACTATCAATCACACAACACGCAGCCAGCCGCGCAGTCAACACAATGAAGAGTCTAATCCACAAGAACCCCTCCTGCGAAAGACGAGAAAACAAAATGCTTATTTAGCCCTTTCTAATCTAAATTCAGCAACAAATAACAATAAGTGTGAGTTGTTATTGTTAGGAGAAACACGCAGCTTTTTGTCTCATTATACATACGAACACGTGAACATATCTTTGGGTCTTTATGCTTAATTTTGGTTTAACTTAATTGCACACGTTTATAATCAGATCCTAAAAAGTCAGGCTCTGACTGTCACCCTCACACTTGGCTACAGAGCAGGATTTATGTCTTAATTAGGTGCGTGCAGATGAAGAGGAAGGTTTGTCAGAAACAAACTGAAACACACAGGCCTTCATGTCCACTTTGTATCCAACTGTTGAAGCAAATCAGATGATAAAGACTGCTGCGCTATTTTTAGATTAGACAAGGGGGAGGGAACTTGCCTGCTCTCTCTCTCTCTCTCTCTCTCTCTCTCTCTCTCTCTCTCTCTCTCTCTCTCTCTCTCTCTCTCTCTCTCTCTCTCTCTCTCTCTCTCTCTCTCTCTCTCTCTCTCCCTCCCTCTCTCTCTCTCTCTCTCATATACCCCTGTCCGCCTCTCCCCCTCTCCCCGTCAATCTCCCTTTGTTTCTCTCCATCTCAACACTGTTATTTTCTCCGTCTCTCCTCCTCCCTCCCTCCCTCCCTCCCTCCCTCCCTCCCTCCCTCCCTCCCTCTCTCTCTCTCTCTCTCTCTCTCACTCTCTCTCTCTCTCGATCTCGCTCTCGCTCGTTCTCTCTCGCTCTTGTCTTTTACCTCCACAGTGTTGATTGTGAGAATAGAGATCAGGCTAATTATGTGTCGTCGAGTCGATTCTCCTGGTCTAATTGCACCCCTGCTGTTTCATGTTAAAGAAAGCGAGAGATTTGATGAAGGTTCAGGAGAGAACAAGTGACAGACTGAATACAAGCAAAGCAGGAAAGCTATGGCCTGTGAAAATGGGTAGGTGGGTGTATAGCGACACCTGTTTGGCCTTTCATTAGCAGCATGGCGCTGGTCAATATTCATAGTTAAATGGAAAGTAATTAGCTCCATCTCTCTCTCTCTCTCTCTCTCTCTCTCTCTCTCTCTCTCTCTCTCTCTCTCTCTCTCTCTCTCTCTCTCTCTCTCTCTCTGTCTCTCTCTCTCTGTCTCTCTCTCTCTTTGGTGTATGCTGATGAAATAGAGCAAATCAATAGACCTGTCAACAGGATGATGTATTGTATGTGTATGAGAAGGAAAAAGACAAATGAAGGCAATGGAGAAAATAAAAAGAATGGTGAATGAAAGCAGCCGGGAGGGGAAGAGCACCCAGCAAGTGTCGAGAAAGTAAAATGGTAACAATTTGAAAAACAGGTTCACAGAGAAGCAGGAAATGAAGACGTTTTGTCTCATTTTTGAAACGCGTTTTTGATTCTTAATGACCGTTGTCAAATTGCATTGTCAGCCTGATGACACTTGCCAAATGCCTAACCACATTCCCGTAATTTCCATTTAGGTTTGAAACCTCAGGTTAACAAAACTACTTTTATTAAGCTTTTTGCAATATCATGTGAGAGAGAGAGAAGCTGTAGTACTTCAATGTGCATTAAGTTATTCTAGCTGTTCTTCGTCTAAATTTGATGCCAACACTGGTGTCAGACACTGCTCAGTTTTATGTAAATTACAGATACTAGTGAGTTTTAGAGAGCAGTGTACACCAGAATTAGGTGTGTGTGTGTGTGTGTGTGTGTGTGTGTGTGTGTGTGTGTGTGTGTGTGTGTGTGTGTGTGTGTGTGTGTGTGTGTGTGTGTGTGTGTGTGTGTGTGTGTGTGAGCCTGTTTATGTGGTTTATGAGGACACAAATTTGTATAACTACATGGGTATTACACTGGTATTACACTATAAATGTGGTTTATGAGGACATATCAAATGTCCTCATAATTCAAATGGCCTTAAAAACATACTAAATGATGTTTTTTTGAGAAAGTAAAAATGCAAAATGTTTCCTGTGATGGGTAGGTTTAGGGGCAGGGGCAGTGTAAGGGGATATAAAATACGGTTTGTACAGTATAAAAACCATTACGTCTATGGAGAGTCCCTGTAAACCACATAGACCAACGTGTGTGTGTGTGTGTGTGTGTGTGTGTGTGTGTGTGTGTGTGTGTGTGTGTGTGTGTGTGTGTGTGTGTGTGTGTGTGTGTGTGTGTGTGTGTGTGTGTGTGTGTGTGTGTGTGTGTGTGTGTGTGTGTGTGTGTCCGACAGCGTATCTAAGTGTATGCACACTATACTGTCCATGTCCAGAAAGGGAATAAAAACATCATCAAAGTAGTCCACACTGTAAAAAATTAGTGGTGGTTTTTGTTGGTTTAAGTAACCTGTAAGTAACCTGGTTGCCTTAAAATTTTGAGTTTATTGAAATTAAAAATTTGAGTTGATACAATGAAGGAAATTAGTTTAATAAAAAGAAACTCAAAATATTTTTGTATCTGAACCACATTAAAAATGTGATAAATCATGAAAATAGCACAATTATGTTTCACTGCATCATCAGAAATAACACACACACATAATTACCCAATATGCTTACAAAATCTTTTAATAATATTTTAATAAAGGCTGTCGAATCTCAAACAATGTTCATTGTATTAACTCAAAATTTTAATTTCAGTGAACTCAAAATTTTAAGGCAACCAGGTAACTTTTTTTCTAAATATTTTTTTACAGTGCATGTGTGACATCAGTTGGTTAATTAGAATCTCTTGAAGCATCGAAAATACATTTTGGTCCAAAAATAACAAAAACTACGACTTTATTCAGCATTGTCTTCTCTTCCGCTTTTGTTTTCAAACCTCAAATAAAGATTCAAACGGTCATGAATCAGCGTTTTGATTCATGATTTGGACATTGGCAATCCGAATCATGAATCAATATGCTGATTTATAACTGTTTGAATCTTTATTTGAGGATCTACTTTGATTATTTTTTTATTTCCCTTTCTGGACATGAACAGTATAGTGTGCATACACTTAGATACGCTCTCAGACTAAATATAAAATATCTTAAACTGTGTTCCCCTGTTTTATCTTAAAGATGAACAGAGGTCTTACGGGTGTGGAACAACATCATTAAAGGGGTTCTTCAGCGCTGAGAAGATGAATCTGTATTTAAATTGGGTCATCAATGTAGTAGAAATGTGAAAATATTTTTGAATTTAGTGCCTTCTAGACTGAGAAAAGACAGAAAATGTATTTTTGTCTCATGGGGATGAAAGACTACAATTCCCAGAATGCTTCGCTGCCCTGTGAGGCCATTCCCAAAGCCACCAACTTGATTACTGTGACTGAGTTGGAGAAGACACTACAATTAAAAACTAAATGTGTCTGTTCAATATAATGAGTGAGTCACCGCGCGAGTATCACAGCACTGAGCACTAACTGCAGGAGTGAGATACATGAGCGAAAAAGCTCTCGTGATGAGAGCTGAGGTAATCACGACTACACTTGCTGCATACATTCACAACGCGAGTTCAGTCTGGCGCGTTTCAGTTCATGCCTTTCCAAGCTTAACTTTCATAGAATTAATTTGAGAAGTTAAAAGACTTACATTGCTCACCATAGCTCAGTTTTAATGAGCGCCTGTAGCTGCGAGCTGAGCTCTGAATGTGATTTCCCATCCCCCATGCGCAGGTTTAAAACATGCGGAAGTGGCTCCCTCTGCTGGCTGTAGTCTTTAGCCTTTGGCCAAACATTCCTCCTATGATGCAAATATCGTCAATTTGCGATAGAAAGTATATGTCAATACAAAGACATATGCTAATCGCTGAAGTAACCCTTTAATGACATACATTTCATTTTTGGGTGAACTAACACTTTAAGATGTGTTTTGGTCGATTAGATTACAAGTGGACAGCGCTAAATACAGGTGTAAACGGGGTCTAAAACGTTTTTAGCTTGTCCACTATCGACAACTTCCAGAAGTAGTCGATAATGCATTCCACCGGATTTCTTTCGTGTAAACGCTCATGTGGTCAAATGTGTTTCAAACAAACTCAAAATTCAGCTTACTCTTCGCCTACTAATGTAACACGCAATCCTTATAGGAAGCGCACTAGCCAGACAGGATTTAAACTTTGACTGGAGGCCCAAGTTTGGTTTAAAGAAGAAAAACTTCATCAGAGCAATGAAGAGCAGAAACGGCTATCAGAGCAGCTATCAGAGCAGAAACAAATCCAATTTTGAGTTTTGAAAATGCAGCTTGGCCAATCAATTTTGATAAGTAGAACTGTTGTATAAAAACAATTGTATTTGCATGTATTTGTCTATTTTCTAAGAATATCAAATAGCTGTTAATGTCACTTAGGAATGATTAAATTACTCAGGCTGAGCAGGAAAGATCACGATGTAAATGTGGTGTGAGTGTGTGCGGCTTGTGTTAGTTTTACATGAAAAACTGAACTTCTGTGCTTGGAGATATTTGAATTACTTGTGTGAAGATGTTTGGCTCTGCTGGGTGTTTCAGCGAATGTTGTTTTAGAGAAGATTTCTCAGGATGAGAGCACTTGCATTAGTAAGACTGTTCTTTATGCATATTATGTGAAAGTGTAAGAGGCTCTTAACCCTTGTGCTGTGTTGGAAAGCCTGTAACACCTTTTGTGTCCACTATCAAAAGTTAAAGGCATTTTAAAAATTGCTTAAATCAATCGTTATGCAATATTATTACCAAATATTGGATTCATATAGTGGATTCTATCTCTTTCTTTTTGTACTCTTTTATTCAGCAGGTTTTGTATTTATTTTTGGAAATGATTGATCATTGGCCTCGTTGATCTGAGAGTATGCAAGTATTATTTGTGGATTTAAATTTGTCAATATTCAACAAAATATGTGGAAAATGACTGTTTTTTCACAATGTGCTTTAATATTTAACCAGGAAGTTTGTTTTGAAGGCTTTTATTTTGTACAAAATTATCTGGTCAAAATGATGCATGCATCCACATATGCACAGGCCTTTATCTTTGCAAGCCAAGCACACATGTACATATGTAAGCATGAACATGATAAACGTGCTCCTGAAATATTTCTCTTATTTTCGATCTCCTACATTTATTTTCAATGGATGGTCATTTAGAGATCAATGAGGCCTATAATCCAACCATCCAATCCACAGGATAACGAGAGTATTTTTGTAGACGCGTCCATTTTTGCCGGGAAGACAACAAGTTTGAATTTGTGCCATTTTGTACAATATAAAAGCATTTAATTAAAGCATTTAAGCACACTAGTATGAAAAATGTTACGGAAAATGTTTAAATTGTATTCAATATTGCCAAAATTACCCACAAATACTGCTTTTTTTTGGTCAAAAACTGACCTACGATCAATCAGATCCAGAAAGAAATACAAAACCTGTGCTAATTAAAAGAAAACAAGTTGAAAATGATTGAATCCAATATTTGGTGATTTATGTAGAATTAATATGGGGGGGGGGGGGGGGGGGGTTCAAGAAGATTTGTTTTTTAAGTTAGTAAGATTTAGTCCATTGCAATAATGTTAACTAGCATTTTTAGGAAAATGAAATTGACCCGGACTCAACAAAAATGACCCAGACACACAGTCTGAGGGATAATTATGCAGAAGTTGATAAGTGTGCGTCTGAGTTTGTTTGACTGAGCGACACAGTATGAATTGCAGACAGTTCACAAGTTCTGGCAGGAATTGGGCTGTCACAATATCAGATTTTCACTACAGATTTTTATAACACTGTTATTATGATATCCATCAAAGAAAAAATGCTAACAAAATGCTATCAGTCAAATTCCTCTTTAACTTTGTTAATTTTGTGTTGTCTCTTTTTTTGGTCAATGACTCAAATGCAAAATACGAAAAAGAGACAGCCGTGAGACAGACAGACAGTTTGTAACCATAATTGCACAAAAAGATTAGCATGTCCTGCAGACCGAGAATCTTTTACATAATTCAAAAAACTCCCAGACTGTCCAGCTAACTTGTTTTCTTTGAAGAGTCTTGCTTTCATTTGTCAACACCTCAGACATGATTTTGTGTGGCAGTAGCTACACAGTTTGTTGTTGCAGTCTTCTTTTCGTCATTTTATGAGGGGTGGAAACCAGCATTAAGGTTCAGCACCACTTTGTATAAAATAAACTAAAAACAATGGAACAAAAGCAAGTAAAATCAACTGGTATTTATCCATTATCCAACAGATGCTGATCTGTGATTTGAAGGCAGTTTTTATTAGCCTGACAAGCCAGACCCACCTCAAGATGTTTGGTCTGAAAACTCACCATTGACAGCTCACTCCGAGGGGCGGGATAAACGGTTGTCTTTCAAACTCCCTCTGCACGCGATAGGATAGCGCTACGTGAAGCAGAGCTAGTTGATAGATTAAACATTTGCCGTATCCAGTCGGCAAAACTCCGAACACATCTTCCCTGTTTAAGAAAGTGCCGTTCTTTGTTCTTTTCTCAGAGAAAAGCTTAACTCCAAGTCTTCCAGAGTCGCGGTCAAAGCTGATTCGAAAAATGCAAGCGCAACTCTGCCATCACTATGTTAAGCCCCGCCCACCGACTCTATACACGATGTGATTGGCCTGACCAGAGTTTGGCTTTTACAGCTCAGAAGTGTATTGAGAGTTGCTAGACACTCGCGGCAGATTAGATTTGCTGCTGCTAGGGTGCCTCTAGATTTCTAGGCTAAGTTTTTATAACAATCTTATTGTTAATGAGTGTAATTAACAGCACATTCCCAAATGACTATTTCATTACTTGTTGCAGGCTGAATCTGGTAGGGCATCAGCAAATGTTTTCAATCAATAGCAACAATCCTTACATAACCTGTACCCTGCTGAAATATCCAGCATACCGGTAAACAAGCATGAATTCCAAGTTTGTCCAGACTGGTTTATATAATGCTGGTGTTTTCAAGCAAAACTGAGCTGGTGTAGCTGGTCCACCAACACTCTCGCTTCCCATGCTGGATGCCGTCATCCAAAACATACCTTATGCTGGCGATTTTTCAGCAGGGGGGTTAGTTTTCAAACACACAATCCGTCAAATCAGCTCTTTCAGATTGCTGTCTGTGACCATAATGGTTTCTGACACATTGTTTATCTTGTCCTTAAACCGTTGGAAAACAGCTCGAGTCTCTTCCTTCTATGACAATGGAAATGAACTGAGCAGGAATAATATGAACATTCCCAGAAAAGATTGTTTGGAAGGAATATTGATGTTATTTAAGCTGGACATGGATCAGAGTGGGGGGAGAAGACTGTAACATTACTCTTCGAGCTTTGATTGTAGCCCCCTCACATATGGGTGGAATTATGCGGATAAGAATCTCGTTTGGCTATTGAAAATGAAACGTTAAGAGTACTTTATCTAAATAATTATGACTGGTTAAAATACTTTGCATATTTGAACTTGTTCTGAGCATTTTCAGAGGACACTTACCTTGAATGAAATCGTTGCTCATCTCACTCATTTATAGTGTCGTCGGGAACCATTCACAGCAAGCATTACATGTGGACTGTTGTTTCAGTGTAGTTATTTTTCTTTTACTCTCTGTCTTTACAGCTTCAGACAACAGTCAGAGGTTTCAGGAAACATGTTTTGCATTTGCATTGACGCCACAGCAGGTCCAGCAAGTCAGCAGCTCAATGTAAGTCGTTTTTTCCCCTATAATATTTTCTTCGGAAATGAAATCTTTGTGTTACAAAGCAAAATCCCTAAATAACTTCTTATATCTATAAGCACTGCTTGTGTGATGGAGTTTTGAATGTAGTTGTTATTTCAAAATAATAGTTTTTACTTTTTCTTTTTGCAGGGACATATCGGGGACCAAATGTGACTTTACAGTGCAAGTACAGTTACGGTAAGCTATTTATATTCTAATACACTGATGTTTTGCATAAATATGATATAAAGTTTCGGAGCACTAGCCTGCTATTTTCTGCTTATATTATAAATATGCACATTATCCAGGTTTTGTCTATCAGAGACAAGCTGCCCTCAGGAGGACCACTTTCCCCCTAATCTTTGCGTTAAAGTCAATGGGAAACCGTGTAATCTCCCAGTAAGTTAAACTTGCATCCCTCTAAACTGAGACACAAGGTCTCTTTAGTTTAATTTTTTTTTAAATAAAATTCTCATTGATGAAACTACTGACCTATTCACTAAATTACATTTTCACAATGCTGTTTGTTTGAAAAAATGTTTTCCTTTTAAACATTTGTAACTTAAACTCATTTTTTTTTCATTTATTGTCTTCCTATTGTTTTTTACCAGGGATATCTGCCTCCTACCAAAAATGGCGTGGAACCAAAGAGGCCCAGCAGACCCATCAACATTACCTCACTGGTCAGACTGTCCACAACTGTCCCCAACACCATCGTAGTGTCCTGGACATCAGAAATCGGACGGGTAGGCTAATAAAAATCACCCTACGTCCCAATTCGTGAATACAAGTACTTTATTTGCAAATGTTTTTTTTCCACCTCTTTCCTGGCAAATCAAGCAAGCCTATTACAGGAGCCTATTATTATTTTTAGCATCCCATACATGTCTTGCAGCCATTTGCAGTCACATGATGACCAATTATAGCATTGGCTTTATGCAGTTTATGTGAAAAGGTCAGCATGTATGCAGTATTTTAGTGAATGACAAGTTAAGGGAAAGCTAAAAATCTTCCCCTCGTTTCAGTCATTTTTCAGACAAACAAGAATTTGTGTTAAGTATTCTGACATTAAACAGAAACATTTAACTTGAGCAGTATTCATTTAAATGCTTTATGTCTGTTGTGTTTGTGCTCTACACAAAATGTATATATTTCCTTGAAGATTTATTTATTTGAAATACTCTGTGAGTGCTTGTCTTCTTTTGATATGTTCAGGAAATACATTTGTGATGATCATTAGCAGTTAATGCATATTAAGACAAATTATCTAGATTTTGAGAAAACAGGACACTGTTTACTTCTGAGACTAGTGCAGGCAGACAGGAGTTCATTACTTTGTCCACAGATCCCTCTATCTCATAAGCTAACACATTAATCTTCTGGCGCATAAAACATCACTGCACCTACATATAATATTCAGCTTCATGAATTATGTCATTTCTTATCATATAACTTGCCTCGGCAAGCAATAAGCAATCCTGGCGTTCTCTGTGGTAGATTCCTTAAATTTTTCACTCTTTTTCAGGCGTCGTGAAAATTATATGAGCTGTACCTTCTCACTGAATCTGAAAGGCTCTTTATTATAGAACCTGTTCATATGGCACAGATAGAACGATGATGTAAGATCTGACCGAAGATATAAATAAATGATGCCTAGAAGTAAACCTACTTCTCACTCTGTTATATATATATCCTAGTACTAGCGTCACGTTGTCTCATTGCAACGTTACGGTGAAAATATGTCTATACATTGTGTACTGTTTTATGTAGAGGTTTTAAATGTTTATTAGATTGAAGTATGGGATGTTGCATTGTCTCTAGTAACGTATCCACTGTTTTTTTCAGAGTTATTCTATGGCTGTGTACCTGGTCAAGCAGCTGTCATCCACAATGCTGTTGCAGAGGCTACGGGCTAAAGGCATCAGAAACCCTGATCACTCCAGAGCACTCAGTAAGCATTCACATTCTCCATAGGAATATAGCTGTTCTGTTTATTGTCCTAAAAGAACAATTGCATTTTTAAACCATGGGATTCTTCTGGAGTTTCCTTTTGGATTTTAGAATGGTAGTTTTTTATTTGCTCTACTGTTTTTTATTTTATTTTATTATTATTATTCCGCAAGGATGCATTCAATTGATCAAAAGTGCAGTGAAGACTTTTACTATATGTAAAAAAAGATAAATACAAAAAAAAAAAAAGATGAATAAATGCTGTTCTTTTGAACTTTCTGTTCATCAAAAAATCCTGAAAAATAATGCATCATGGTTTACATTTAAAAAAAATTAAGCAACACAACTCTTTTCAACTGTGATGATAAAAAATATTTCTCGAGCACAAAATTACATATTACAATAATTTTAAAGTATCATGGGACACTGAAGACTGTAATAGCTGCTTTGCCTTAACAGGAATTTACATTTTAACGTATGGATTTTAAAAAATGTTTCACAGTATTACTGATTTTAAATTAATTTATTTTTATTAAATAAATGCAGACCAAAATTTTAAACTGTGTTTAACATTACTTGATGTGTTCACGTTTAGTATTAAAACCTAATTGCCTCAAATGTCAGTTATGAAGCCTCTGTGTTTAATTCGTTTAGTTAAACACAGAATGTTTAATGTATTTCAGTTGCTGAATGAAGACTTAAATGACTGAACAGCTCTTTATTGTGCTAGTTTAATTCAGACAGAAATAGTATCTATGTCCTCTTGTCCCTACCTCACAAACAAAGATAAACCATATTGTGGCCTAATAAATAGTTGGCATCTTATTGTGTCAAATTTAAAACCTTAAAAATGTTCCATGTGCTCCATGGACTGCAGTCAATAATCATTTTCTTAAACCTATCAAGGCTAAGTAGTGCTTGATTGTGTATATACCCGAATGTTTTAGTCTAGTAGCGTAGTGTGATAGAACAGAGTTAATCTGGGATTGCTCTAAACCTGACAGAGATGCAACTTCACAGTTCTTTTTTACACAGATTGCTCTTTGTTCTTGTCTGCCCTTCAAACCTTCCATGATACTTCCAAGATTTTATGCATCAACCTATAAACTGTCTGAAAAGGCTTGTTAATACTAAAAGAATGCCTTGATGCCCTTGTTGTAAACAAGCTACAGCACACCGGCCCAAGGCAGTTCAAACTAATTCTGAAGCACTAACATTTGTTTTCAGCATCATTACTCCAGTCTTCAGTGTCACATGATCCTTCAGAAATCACTCTAATATGCTGATTTAGTGCACAAGAAACATTTCCCATTATTATATGTTAAAAACAGCTGCTTAATATTTTGTGGAAACTGTGATACATTTCCTTTTCAGGGTTCTTTGCTTAATAAAAAGACAAATAGAGCAACATTTATTTGAAATAGAAATGTTTTGTGACATTATAAATGTCTTTACTGTCACTTTTAATCAATCCAATGCATCCTTGCTGAATAAAAGTATTTATTTCATTCAAAAAGAAATAAAAAAAACCTCTCTGTTACCAACCTTTTGAATGGTAATGTAGGTATGAATTTCATGTATTTGAAGTGTTTGGTTCTTTATTATAGCCAGCGTTTGGGAAAGTAATGCATTACTATATTTTGCTAATGCCTAAAAAAAAAACTAATTTCAAGTCTTTTTTTGTTGTTGTTGTTGAAAAAAGTTGTTATCTAGGAAGGGCTTTGTGTGTTTGTTTGTTTTTTAATAACAAAACAAAAAAAGTTATATTTTCTGGCAAATATAAAGTTCCATGCACACCCAAAGTGAAGTGAACTAGGCTGAAGCAAATGAATATACACCTGTACAGTAGAGGGCACAGCTCAAACACACCTTCCAGCTCTGCTGCTATTCTGGAATGTAGAAAAGAAAGTTCTTACTTGAGCAGAGCACTAAAAAAACTCTTACAAAAAAAGGAATACAAATGTAATGTTTATCTAAAGCCATTTGTGCTTATGTATGGTAAGCATTAAGTATGGTCGAATTGGATAATTGAAGGTCAGCAGCAAAGACAATGATTAAAGTGAGATTAAATACACAAAGGCCATACATATCACGGTTTTTATTTATTTTGAAGAATACTTTTATTCTAAAGTTTTGTTGTTTTTTTGCAAGTGCTATGAGTAAATGCATGCTCACATTTTAGTCTAGATGACTACAATAACCATCATATACACAGCACACACATTGCCTCTGTACCTTACAATCATGTTGGCTCTCACAATTTCTTTCAACATGGAGACAGAAGAGGTGTCATTTAATAAATGGGGGGGGGGATGTTACTTCTTTGAAAAAGTAGCTCAGATATTTTGTTGTAAATCACTACTAAAGAAATCTGATTACATACCTCACAATTACTCGTAATGCATTACCCCCAACAGTGATTATAGCCAGGTTAAATGTGACCATGTTCCTCCAAATGTATTAATAACTTGCAGATATGTATTAATAGTAGTGCAGTTGTAAAGGTCTCAGTGGGTTTTATGCTGCTAATGTATGCTTTTGCTCATGTCCTGCAGTAAAGGAAAAGTTAACGGCAGACCCTGACAGTGAAATAGCAACCACCAGCCTAAGAGTTTCATTATTATGTCCGGTAAGCATTTTATCAGATCAAATAAAACAAACTCACACATCCAGTAAAGTATATTTTTTATTCTCTACATGCTAGTTTAAGCACAGGGACCAGATAAAACAAACCAAAAGCAAACTAAGAAAACCCTTAATTACAATTGGAAACAAATGATCACCAAGGGTTTTCTTTGCTTCACAGGTTTATTGCAATCGGCTATGATCTTACAAGGATCATATGAGAACCAAAGCTTTAAAATACATTATTGTTTTGGATTTTAATGTTTCAAAGTAGTAAAAGATCACACAAAGCAAAGACAGATGTTTTTTCAAAATTAAATCAGATTCAGAATGTTTTGTATATTATGACTCATAAATCTGTCTAAATTGATTTAATGTCAGTTGTATACTGTAGTGAGTATGTAAGTTTTGTTCATGTTTCAGTTATTTTCATTCTTTGGTCCATCTCCAAGTGTGTGTGTGTGTGTGTGTGGATTGTTTCCATGCGGGATGTCTGTGTGTTTTGATTTTTTTCATGATTGTCTGTGCTCTTGCCTGTTACACAGCTGGGAAAGATGCGGCTAATGATTCCGTGTCGGGCATTGACATGTTCACACCTGCAGTGTTTTGATGCTACGCTCTACATCCAGATGAATGAAAAGAAGCCCACATGGGTGTGTCCTGTCTGTGACAAAAAAGCACCCTATGAACATCTCATCATTGATGGGTATGCACAACAATTATAGTGTGCCTATGTGCCTAAGCAGTGGAGGATTCCTGAAATCACTCGTTCTCTCCTCTCTCTTTTTTCCCAAAAATATTTTTATGTTCATCCTTAGGTTGTTTATGGAGATTCTGAACAGCTGTTTAGATTGTGATGAAATCCAGTTCAAGGAAGATGGCAGCTGGGCCCCCATGAGGTCGAAAAAGGAAGTGCAGGAAGTGTCTGCTTCATACAATGGTATTGATAGTAAGTTTCAGTCACTGCAGATCATTTCTCTGAGGAACTGCTGCAGGAGGCATTTTGGGTGCATTCTTGAAAATGTAAATTTGGTCAAAAGCATTTCAAATTATAGTTGATTATACCCTAATTCATCACTGGTCAATTTGCACAGTATTGTATTTGGTGAGTGAAGTAAGAAAAGAATTTCAGCATTTTTAAGCTAGAATGTATTAAATTGATCAAAAGTGATCATAAAGACTTTTACATTTTTGCAAATAATTTATATTTCAAATAAATGCTGTTCTTTTGAACTTTTTATTCATCAGTGAAATCACAAAAAATATATATCATATTTATACAAATATATTAAGCAGCACACCAGATTTCAACACTGATAATAATAATGATGATAATAATAATAATTATAATAATAATAAGAAGAAAAATAAACATTTATTGAGTACAAATCATCATATTAGAATGATTTCTGAAGGATCACATGACACTGAAGACTGGATTAATAATGCTGAAAATTCAGCTTTGACATCACAGGAATAAATTACTGTTTTAAAATGTATTAAAATTATTAGAAAAGTCTTTCATTTGTAATAATATTTCACAATATTACTCTTTTACTGTACTTTTGATCAACTAAATGCAGCCTTGGGAGACTTCATTTAGAAATATTTAAAAAAATCTTACCCACCTCAAAGTTTTCAACAATAGTATTGTTTTAAGTTAGCCTGACAAGCCAGACCCACATCAAGATGTTTGGTCTGGGAACTCACCATTGACAGCTCAATGCAAGAGACGAGATAAACGGTTGTCTTTCAAATTACCTCTGCAATTTGATAGCGCTACAACCAACCAGAGAAACGAAGAAGGTGAAGCGGAGCTAGTTGAAAGATTAAAGTTTAGTCGTATCCGGTCGGTAAAACTCAGAACACATCTTCCCTTCTAATGATATCAGTGCTGTTCTTTTCTCAGAGAAAAGCTTAACTCCAAGTCTTCCGGAGTCGCGACCAAAGCCAATTCGAAAGACCGCCGTTCGCCAGCTTCTTTAAAGATTAAAAATAGCACAAGACTCTGCCGTCATTATGTTAAGCCCGCCCACCGGCTCTATACACGATGTGATTGGCCTGACCAGAGTTTGGTTTTTCCAGCTCACAAGTCTTCGGAGAGTTGTTAGACGACACTCACTGCAAATTAGATCTGTTGCCGCTAAGGTAACAAAAAACATAAAAAACATACACCCTGTAAACAGTTTTGTTTACAACCCCTCTGTGTGTAACCAGGTGGGTGTCGTACACTGTCGGAGCAAAACTCTCAAACAAATGGCAACAGTGGAGGCAACAGAAAAAAAGTGGAGGTGATTGATTTGACTCTTGACAGCTCATCTGAAGAAGAGGAAGATGAAGAACCCCCTCAGAAAAAAAGCTGTCCCTCGCTGTCCAGCATCTCCCCCCAGATGGATAATGGGTAACTCTTTGAATATGCACAAAAATTGAGGGCCACTTTTTTTCTCTGGCTAACTTGTTTGCTGGCGTGTGTTCACAGGGTGCTAAATCTCCACAGACAAACATCTCCTTTAAGCCGAACTCCCAGCATGCCTCAGGTGGACACCAGTTACATTCCTCCACCTCCTCCCCTTATTCAGGACTACCGCCACTACTACTCTACGCCCACTGACCTGTCAGGTACAACACACAAACATCATTAGAGGGAATGTTTAATGTGGGAAATGTGCTCATTTAAACTTCGATGTGTCTGTTACCTCTTACAGAGCTCAACTTTTTCCCTTTTCTACAAGGGGAGAATCATCAGGTAACAAAATCCAAACATTTATTAGCCCACTGTGATTGGCTATTAAACCAGAAGCTGCTAATCTAGTGACCGTTTTTTCCCCTCTTTATATCTCCAGCACTACAACATGGTAATGGCAGCGGCTGCATCTGCATCAGAAGATCACGACCTCCTCCTGAGTCGTTTCCTCCCGTACGGGTCGTCTCAGCTCTTCCTGGACCCTCCCTCCACCCCTGTAAGCAGCAACCTCCCTCCCATTAACGTCAATGGCAGCAGCACCGGCAGCAGCCTGGTGTCCTCCAGCAGCCTACGGGAAAGCCTCGGACATCCCCCCGCCCCGCGTCCCAACTCCGAATCTGCCCCTATGTCTGCCATTTACGGACCCGTCCCAGACGTCATCTCGTTAGACTGACCCAGGACCGAACCCTTTGCACGGGAAACTGACTGAAGAGACTTCCAAACATTGGGAAGAAAACGGGACACGCAGGATGACTGAAGGGTGTTTTTGTAAACGATGATAATCGTTGCCGTGTACAGAGAACAAATATATTTTTTGTTTTACTTTTGTATATACTTATCTATCTAGCTATCTAATGTATATGTAAACTTGAAAGAGTTTTCTCCCAACACGGCTTGCTAAGTTACTTTGGGTTTTAGCTCCTTAGAAACTGACGCTATTTTTCCCTTCACAGCTTCGGCTCAACCCCTTTAACATAATATGAACACTTTTTATATCCTTTCCCCATCATATTCTGTGATTGTCTATATTTTGTCTGATTCCACAGTGCACAATAGCTGTGATCGGGCTGTCTGCCCTGGACCCTTGGTTCTTTTCTCTTCCCAGCAAAACTTGACATGTCTTTGCCAATCGCGTTTCCCGTATACATGCAGAATTATTTTATATAATGCTTTAAAGGGATAGTTCACCCAAAAATAACACTTTACATGTAATTTTCTTGTCATCAAATGAAGATATTCACAGTTTTTTTTCCTCTCCATACATTGAAAGTAAGTGGGCTCCAGTGTTGTTTTTGACCCCATAGAAACATTCTTAAAGATATATTTTGCGTTCTACTAAAGAAAGAACGTCATACTGGTTTGGAACGGCATGAGGGTGAGTAAATGATGACAGAATCTTCATTTTTGGGTCAAATATCCCTTTACGTTGGTGGGCCGTTAAGAAGCATTCCTTCACCTTCAGGTTAACAACTGGAAGTAAAAGCATTGTTACAGATTGCCAATATCTGACCTCATAATTCTTATGTGAAATGTAATTCATGACTGTTTTTAAAATAATGTAATTCTCTAACAGTTTTACATCCATATTTTTTTCTTGCTCGATGCCAAAAGAACACTTTTTAGTGTTGAAGTTTTTAGAGTGAGAGCTTGTGAGTTCAGTGAACTTAAACGTACACCTTGTGTAGAAAGTAAAGATTTATTCATTCTTTGTGGCTACCATGCTTGATTGTTCTCTCATTCTTCCTTCCTTCCTTCCGTCCCTCTCTTTTTGGATTTTTCAGAAAGGAATGATTTGTTGGGAGGTTCAGCAGTGGCGTAGATGATGAGGTTACTGTGTCTTTGGTGTTGGCGTGTATCCTTAACTTTGCACAGTGACTGAGGTCTATGTTCGGTTGTCTATTAGGTCTTCTGTGCTCGGTACTGCACGGAAAGTCCTAAAGCCACTCATTTTTTCTACCGTTTTGTCACGTGTGCCTTGCGTGAGTGTGTTTTGCATGTGAAAGACTAGACCTGTTATTTCTTGTGTTTCAGATCGCCTGTATTAAAATGTTCCTCATGGCGCCCATTAGATTTGGAGCTCTTATCTACAGCCTTGGAGTTTCTAAACAAATAATCCTATTGAGTAACCATTGGATGTCCTTTCAAGTGTTGCTTGGGATTAACAGAGGAAATTAATCGCAAAAGTTTTTCGTTCAAAAGATATTTGAAAAAATTAGAACGGAAGATTGGAAAAAAATAGTGTGTTCAAAAAGGAAAAAATAAAAGTTAAATTAGTAAGAGTTAAAAAAAAAATTTTTATTTGTACTTGCATCAAACAGGCTAAGGTGTATGTGTGTGTGTGTGCTTGTTTTTGTGAAATATCAGGACACACGTGTATAATGACATGGGTATGACATAGGTATTACAAGGAGAGGGTGAAATATGAGGGCATAACCCATGCCCCCATTTTTCAAAATGCTTATAAATCATACAGGATGAGTTTTTTTGAGAAAGTAAAAATGCAGAATGTTTCTTGTGATGGGTAGGTTAAGGGGCAGGGGCAGTGTAGGGGGATTGAAAATATGGTTTGTAAAGTATAAAAATACCTATGGAATGTCCCCACATTTCACAAAAACAAATGTGTGTGCGCACGTGCGCTGGTGTGGCTCTCTCAGCGTGTTGACCAGGCCTCTTTTCAAAGCCTAATTGGGTTTGGGACTGGGGTAATTGCCTGTGACAGAATCTAGCTATCACATCTTGCATTGTTTGATAGACTGATGAGTCTCATGAGTTTCCTTTGCCCTCTAAACCTCCTTTTAACATACATTTCTTCTGAAAGTATTAGATGTTTATCAGTGAGTCAATTTGTCTCTTGACTCTAAGATTGGTTCGCAACATAATTGGTTAAGTTATTAACAAGATAAAAATGACAGCGACAAAAATACATATGCTGTTATTACAAAATCCTTGTTACCAAACTGACTACTTGTTAGATCTCTAGCAGTGTTAATTATTGACTTTATATTTTAACAAGTAAATCTGGACAGTTCTTGTCCTTTGTTTCAATGCGTCTGTCTCACACGACATCATGTATTTGACAAGGTTTGTTGACAAGGATATAGAAGACCGATTCAGTAACAAACAGAATACGAATTTTCATTAATTTGTTCATTTTGGTTATGACTGATAAAGGGATAAATTGTGTGTGTATGAATGTGTGTATGAAAGCGCGTGTGCATGTTTTTATTCTTGATGTAAGGCAAACATTGTGCAAATTTGGATGTTCCAGTGATGTGCATTTATGTGTTAAAGTTGAATCCTCAACTTCACAACAAACTAATTTATATATTTTAGATGCAGAATTGTGTTATGAGTGGACTTGGTGTCAAAGTCCAAGTTTATTTTATTTTCCATTTCAGTAAGCAGACATCTATGCTCACTGCCTTAAATTTCATCCACTCTGTGTCTGTGGCATGTTTTATGGGGAAAAAAAGATTTTTAAGATGTGGAAGACATATTGTACAGTAGACCAATGTCAGTTTGTATAAAGTACTAAGTAAAAAAAATATTTATTACATGCATTGAAAGAAATTGTTTACCTATTGAATGTTACATGTTTATGTAGAGACATTTAGATGTAATAAAATGCATTGAGTTAACTTTGGCTTTTGTCTTGGTTGAGATGTATGATGTGTATAAGGTTTATATTTCTTTTTGTTCATTTGCACTTTCCTTTACATTAGAGCTGAATAGCTCGGCTAATTTAACTTGCTCACTGATAAGTAACTTGCGCTGTAAGATGGACATAAGACATTTGGGTTGAATGCCTTATTGTTCAGTAATAAAGGTCAGACAAGCCCGAATCAATCTTTAGAAAGGTGAGGATTCTAAATCGAGAACTGTCCAGGTGCCTGTTCATATTTCAGAAACAATGTATCTGGGGCAACAAACTTTGACCCAGTTTTAATTCGCAAAGATTTAAGATTACATGAAATGTTTTAATGTTGTTGTTTTTTATGAATTGTAAAACCTAGACATAAGGAGGCTAACCAACCAAATCTCACTTTCTCACAAATTTGACCTTCAATTCACTACTCATTCTGATAAAGCATTTGAAATCTTTCCTACCTTTAAAACAAATCCTTTAGAACAAATCATTAATCCACGTGAATTCTCTCACTTAACTGTAATGTCAGATCCCCTTGTCAGGGTGTATTATTGCATTAATGTGACAGTGAATTTAAGCATCTAAACCAAAGGGAAAACTGGTGTATATTTAGAAGTGAACAGCAGATGGCAGTGAAAACTTACCAAGCCGACAAGATCCACCTGCTCCCTTGCAACTCCACGCGGTTTAAACCAAACCCGGTTTAATAAAACATGTTTTTTTTGTTTGTTTGTTTTTTTTACATTCTTTACTTTGCTATGTTTATGCTTTCATTGCTATTTTGAGCATTACAAATTATACAGTAAAAGCGGGAGCAAGGTTTTCTATACGTTTACTCGGCGTCGTCCTGTCAATCAAATGGGAAGACGAATCATTTCTCTCGATGGGCGGGAACATTTAAAAAGCGCCCGACATAAATTCTAGAGCGCGCCGCATTGGGCTCATAGTTTTAGCACCTAGAACTTGTTTACAGGCATTAACGATCAGTGATGTTTTGTCAGTTAACATTTAAAAATCCTAAAGTTACGCAATTAATGTGATTCAACTATAGGCCTACTAATTATAGTACATTAATCTAAATACATATCATCTGTCGTCATGGGCAACACTGAAGTTGTGAAATCGCTGGATGTAATGGGAGACAGTAATCAGAGTGGTGTAATCAACAGATCCATCAGTGATCGCGAACGCTTTAAAAGCCTGGAAGACATTGACGTGAGCGCCGACGGGAGTCCGGTGTTGAGGTGCTTGATCTCCATCACCTACTCCGTGGTTTGCGTAGTAGGTTTGGTTGGAAACCTGCTGGTCTTCTTCTTTATTCGCGTGAGACAAGAAAGACGCACGTCCAAAATAAACTTTTTCATCCTCAATTTGGCCGTGACAGATTTTCAGTTTGTGTTGACTTTGCCTTTCTGGGCCGTGGACACGGCGTTGGACTTCAGCTGGCCGTTTGGAGACGCCATGTGTAAGATTATCCTCTCGGTGACCGTGATGAACATGTACGCGAGCGTCTTCTTCCTGACCGCGATGAGCATCACACGGTACTGGTCAGTGGCTTCAGCTCTGAAGGACCGCAGCAGACAGACCAGCTGCTCCATCAGGTGGGTCAGCGTCGTCCTGTGGTCTCTGGCCACCGCGGCCACCGCGCCAACGTCTATTTTCTCCACAGTCACTAACGTGGCCGGAGAAAAACTTTGTTTGTTGCGGTTCCCCGACGGACAGTATTGGTTGGCAGTCTATCATCTCCAGAAAATACTAATCGCTTTTATTTTGCCAATGGCAATAGTCTCCATCAGTTACCTGCTGCTGTTGAGGCTCATCCGACAGCGGAGCATGAAGAGCAACTCAAAACGAAGAACGCAAGTCACAAAGTCCGTCACCATAGTAGTCTTGTCGTTCTTCCTCTGCTGGATGCCCAATCATGCCATAACGTTTTGGGGCGTGCTGGTGAAATTCAATGTGGTGTATTGGGATAAGTCATACTATATCGTTCATACCTATGTGTTTCCGGTGACTGTGTGCCTGGCGCACGCAAACAGCTGCTTAAATCCACTCATTTACTGTCTGATGCGCAAAGAGTTCAGGAAAAAACTAAAGCACCTGTTTCTCCGAGTCTGAAAAACAAGTGCACGTGCACCCCGCGCGACTTAATCCTGTGGAACAAACGTGTTTAGGCCCGAAAGGTAACTTTCGTTCTTTAATTAGGCTACTCCACCTCATGTTTTCCAAACCTTTTTCCTTTTTCTAGTGGAGCTCACAAGGAGGTCAGTTCACAGGTTTTGGGACAACAGGGTGAGTATAGCCTAAATAAGGACAGAATTGTTATTTTCGGTGAACTGCCTCAACATGTGCGTGGTGTAGGCTACATCAATTTTATTGAATTTGTGTGTATGTATTTGTCTTTGTATTAAGCGTATTCTTGTGGAACAATTGTGTTCAAATAAGCTAATTGCCAATATAAAATGTTACATTACTTTTGCGTTAAAACCAAAATTTTAAAAACTCAGCTAAATTAAATTTAGTGGCACAATACCTTTCAATGCACTATTTAACAATTACTTATCAGCTTAGCATTTGTTTATTTATTTTATTACAGTATTGTACACTTTAGTTCTAAATTCCAAGGTTACTTGTTTAGGCTACTGTATATATATATATATATATATATATATATATATATATATATATATATATATATATATATATATGTATATGTATATGTATGTATATTATCTGTTAAAGTAAAATATTATAATAGCCTAAATTAAAATCTGATTTAGTAAACGCAGACTATATAAGAGACCAGGGTTGTTGTCGGGGAGGATTACGCCTCAGTAAGTATTAGGCATTGACCGTTGAGTCAAAAGTCCAGTTACACAAAATGTGTTTTCCTTATTAGTGTTTTTGTATGTTGGTTTTAAATGTTTTGTGGCTTTGTGTTTTCAGGAGTATTTTGCATAAATGTTAGGCCAGGGCAAGTTGCCTCGTGTTCTACATACACATTTACACAGCATATTAATTTTGGTTTGATATTGTAAGATGTTACCATTCACATTTTTGCAATTAAATACATTTTGTTGCATATTATTGTACTGTTTAAATCTAGCTGTGAATCCTATAATAGGCTGTTTACTGGCCAGTTTCATTGTGAAATTCAGTAGCCTTAGAAATATTAATCAGTGTAAACATTGTGATGACAACTAGCCCCAGTCTCCCCTATGTAGCTTTTTCATCATATTCCATTTAGAATTATTAAATAAAATACACATTCTCACCATTTAACATCAGTGTTTGGATACGACCTCAGATTGGATTGCTTCCCATATCCAGTCTTTTCTCATTCTCAGTTAGCATTGCTGACAGACACTCCCACAAGCTCCCAGCCAAGACACCTGATCAGAGCCTTGTGAATCAAAGCATCCTGGAATTCAGTAGGCAAAAAACTAAGCAGAAATGCGTTTCATTTAGTCGAGCAAGGCCATATCAGTTTCTTCAGAACATGTTTTTGTGTGCTGTAGAAATGACAGCTTTGCGGCATGCAGTTAATTACCCAGAAAGGGCGGTCTGGTTCATAACTGATGAGAATGCTTAACGTCTTGTTAAATTGTGGTTGCTTTAAATCACTTACATAGTAGGCTAATGATGGTCATTTGCAGGCAATTTGGAAGATTCGAAAAGACAGTACATCTGCTGCTGTTTACCGTCGCACTCACACAGGAGCCTTTTAATGGACACCCGGCACACAATTGATGCTCTTGCACTTAACATGTCCTGTTGGTTATGATGAGTCACACTCCTGTGTATAGACTGTAGATGGCAATGGACTTTGAGGAACAGTCTGGTCGGCAGTCAGTTTTTTTCCCCACTGAAGACTAACCAAAAGTATCCTTTAAAAACAAATCAGTAACCACAGTTATGGCTCCTATAACTCTTCTGCTCTCATTTTATGTGTGCACTTACACAGTAAATGTCATTTGAATACTATATGAAACAGAAACAAGTCAAATAAAAATTCTGCATGTGTCATTGAAGGTCCTGTTTGTGTACACACTGTGTGTCTATTCAAAGTCGCTTTGACCAGTACTGCTGCTACTAACAAACCCCTTCATTATATTTTGCTTTTTTTGTGCGATGTGGTCACATGAGGTGGTATGCAATGGACTACCTTCCCTTTCTGTTAAACGTCTATTTGTTTCATTCAGGATTTATACTGCATGCTCTATGGATGGAAAGCTACCAGTTTGCCTATGGATGTTTGTCAATATTACAAAACTCGCTTTGGTTTCCCGCTGAGTGTGCTGATATAATCAGATCCCCACTGTTAACAGGATTTCCTGCGGAGACAAGGTTTCCTATTACCGAATGAGTTAGGAGTTATGTTATACTAGTCACTTTTTAATGCACATCATCATATCAACATATTCATTCCCATTATGATCTAGATAAGAATTTTACCCACATTGAAATTTAATTTGCACCCTTGGATTCCGCCCACAGCATTTCAGCATTGCTGTCTGCCTCGGGACTTATTCAGTCACAATAAACCAATAAGTAGAAGTGAATGTACTTTGTGCATGTATAACAGACTTGCTTGTATTTTTGTACAGTTATTATCTCTGTTGTTGTGATTTCTTCTCATTATAAGGCCTGGTTGTCTGACCTTTTTAAATGAAAGGTGAAATATGTTGAATCATGTCTGTTTTGTTTTGACCTTTGTAGTGATACTTCAAAATCTGATGTGACAATGACTCAATAAATTCTTAAAAGTACATATACTTTGAACAAGCATTCAAAATACAATATATTTTCAACAACCATTATGTATTTTCAATATCCATCACGAAATTATTTCAAACAATTAAGAGACTAGTTAAGCATGGACTTTATTTGCATATAAATAAATGAAAGATGTGGTTGATGTTTCAGACTGACCACACAATACATGGATCCTTGTTCACCGTCCACAGTGATAAGGATTTCATAAACCTTATTCCAGGTATTTTATTAGTGTGTAAGTGTGTTACCTGGGAATTGAACTCATGACAATGGTGATGTTAGTACCTGTTTCAATCAATTGAGCCACGATAAAAATGGCCAGCAGCATTAATATGTCATGCTTGTTAAGGAGATTATTTAAGCACTTCACTAAACCCTGTGAACTTGCCCTCTTGATCCCATCCCAAGCCCCTCTACACTGAGATAGCTCTGGTTCCCTACTTAACATAATTCTGCCAACATGATAAAATATAAACCAGGCTTGCCTCTTCCTTCAATGACTACTGCTGTGGAATGAAAACACGATGCCATACATCAAACCCACGTGTTGTTGTTTTTTCTTCCTTTTTGTGTGTCTTGCAAATGTGATCTCAAAGGGTCCACATCCCTTTCTGATACCTCAAGCCTAAACTTGATAAGAGTGAATTATTCTTCTTTCCAGCTAAAATTCACCTGATCATATTTCTTACTAGCTGAAGGTCACACAGGTGTTGCCTAGGAGTGTTGAAACACTTACTGTCATCCTGGACAAGTCACAGTTTGTAAAAATCTAATTTTACTGAAATAATACTGATCAGTTGTACTGATCAATTTATTGAATTTTATAGCATATAAAGTTCCCAAATAAACAAAACATGGTGAATGTTACATCAATGTTAATTATTTGTCATTGTAATGTATCATTTATTATATTTTATTTAGAGTTTGAGATATGGCCGTCAACAATCTTTCAGTGGCAGATTATTAATAACTGAACTGAGGTCTTTTACCAAATTATTCTGTTAATATTATTGTGACAGTATTTTGTCCAGGAAACAAATTTGCCAGCAAAAGAGCCAGATTTCCTGCTAAATAACTGAGGTTGACCTGAGGGTTTATACAAGGACAGCCAGCCCTCTTCCTCTAAATCTCTCACTTTCACTTCTTGGACAAAATCTATGGTAATCTAACAAACAAAGAAACAAAAAAAGACTCAACACTGTATAATATCACTCAGGTTTATTTGCCAAAGGAAGAATAGCGCAACAGTGAAATACAAAATGAACTACATTAATTTGATGTAAAATATAAAATTACATTTGTTGCAGAAAAATATGTTCAAATAATTACAAATTATTAACATGCAAACACTTTCCTGCATAAAATGTGGGAAGCATAGCCTATCATGTAGACTGATGTTTAAAAAACAAGGCTGTGTGTGTGTGTGTGTGTGTGTGTGTGTGTGTGTGTGTGTGTGTGTGTGTGTGTGTGTGTGTTTGTGTGTGTGTGTATGTGTACCCTTGTTTATATTACATTATGGGGACCAAATGTCCCCATAAGGATAGTAAAACCTGAGATTACCTACATTTTGGGAACCAGCCAATGGCCCCCACTTTTCAAAAGGCTTATAAATCATACAGGATGAGTTTTTTTGAGAAAGTAAAAATACAGAATGTTTCCTGTGATGGGTAGGTTTAGGGGCAGGGGCAGTGTAGGCCTATAGGGGACAGAAAATATGGTTTGTACAGTATAAAAACCATTACGTCTACGGAGAGTCCCCACAAAGATAGTGAACCAGACATGTGTGTGTGTGTGTGTGTGTGTGTGTGTGTGTGTGTGTGTGTGTGTGTGTGTGTGTGTGTGTGTGTGTGTGTGTGTGTGTGTGTGTGTGTGTGTGTGTGTGTGTGTGTGTGTGTGTGTGTGTGAGTTTTAATCTGACATTGCTCTAGCCTCCTACAGAAGCGCAAACGCCGTCACCATTTTCACCGAAGAGCTTCTCGTTTCTCTTGTTCTTTTCAAGACCAGAAGGGGGCAACACATCTCTTAAGTGGCATAACCAGTGATAAAACATGTGTTGAGATATAAAAAGAAGAACAAAAAAGGTATTGCAAAACCAGGTATTGTTTTTTTTGTTTTTTTGGTATTGTAAAACAAAACAAAAAATAGCTCTGATTGTCCTTAATTGTTTAGCTACTACTAACTCTTATTTCAAACAAGACATTGACAATATCATTATCATCATAATAATTAATAATAGCCACTGACTCGGTAATCATTAGGCTATAAGGAAAATCACTAGCCTATAGATATAGGCTAGCTATTATACATAACATTTTTCCTGAACTGTATTCTCCACCCAAAGCAATTCAGGTGCTGATATCAAATAATTTCTTTCCACACTATCTCAATGCCCTCAATCTGAGACAAAGTCCAGCCTTTTCCAGGTAAGGATGACGTCAGGCGCACAAAAGCATCTCCTGTTGTTCCCTGCTACAATTTCAAACGCTGCTAGGACCACGAGGAAGTCCCGCCTCCTCTAACGTTTGGTTGGCCGAAACATAATTTATTCTGCTGTGCCTCTCTACTGTTGGTTGACGGAGTTGTCGGTAAGGAAACGGGTCCAGATAAGCCTGGTGGTGTTTCGCGTCAGGTGAAAAATCGCAGTGTGTTGTAGTCCGACGTTAAAAGCTGTTTTTGCGTAACCAAACTACACTATAAAACGTAACTGTTGTTGTAATTTATTCAAATACTAATCTACACGCTACTTTTAATTTATTCAACCAAAGAGAAAACATGAAGAGTTTGAAGTATCGACTGAAAAAGCATGAAGTTACCATCACAGTAAGTGACGAGTTTTTAAAAAGATTTGCTTGTTTTGTTTTATGAAAACTGTTGAATAGAATTTGCGTGGTTTTTGTTTCTTGGCGTAGTTGAATGACTTCATATACTTTCCGGAGTGTTATCCCATGCACTAGGCTATTCATTGTTTTGTTATCAAGAATTGCATTAAGGGAAATCTTTTGACACTTCATGTCACATTCTCTTACAGGCCAGAACATGGGCATTGTAGTCTTTGTGCTGCATGGACTAACTTTTTGGTCGAGTAACTTTGGAAAAATTACACTTTCTTTTTTTCCCTTTTTTTTTTTGACCGTATGAATTTAAGACGAGAGAGAATTTTCTGTTACACTTCTGTACTCTTACTCTTACACTTACACTTACAACTTCTAAAAATGACAAAAAAGTTATATTTTCCTTGAACATGCAATCACAAATAACACAAACAACCTTACATTCAGGAGCAGCTTCCACTTGAAATCTTCACCCTCCCCTCTTTTTAATTTCCATGTCAAAGAGCCTGGCAGAGAACCGTGTGGGAAACTGCATGGGGGTTAGTTATTGAAGGGCTTTTTCAAGGGTTTTGTTTTAATCCTTCAAAATGAAGGGATCTCACTGCGTTGTGAAGATGATTCAGAGGAACTGATGTCATGTTCACTCAACATTTGATGTTCATGTGCTCTCTTACTCTGAGTTTTGTTTTGACTTGATGACTCTGACACATGGGAAATAAGCATTCCACAGGCTTTCAGAGCCAGACTTTTGTCACTGGTTGCCCTCTGACTTAACAGAACACAAAGGATCATGGGAGCACACCCTCTCTTTTTGTGACATTTGTGTAGCTCTCTTTTAGAGTTTCAGCATTCATTCAGTATATTTAAACGCGCACAAATATTTCAGTCTTTATCAAATAATTAAATATATTATACATTAGAACCTAAAGTAATTTATTATCTTATGTTATATCCAAATAAAATTATTGTGGGTCGTATTAGATATAGACAAATGTGAAAAGTCAAGCAGGAATGGAAGGAACCGTTCTGGAATGAGGACTTTTTAAAACTAATTTATAGGAGTCTCAAGATCTACATTTTGCAATTCATTAATTTTACAATTCATCCCAGTTTACTAAAATAATAAATGTAAAATAATAAATGGCAAGAGCGAGGATTCCCCCCCCCCAGATGATGATAGCAGGACAGGAATGTGCAATAATAAACAAATGTCTATGTTTATTTTAATAATACTGATGCATACAACAATATATTCTAATAGCTGTGGAGCCTGTAAACATCTTATTTATAATAAAGGCATGACCAGATTAATTAAGAACAATGTGTTACTGATTTTGTCAGAGAGAAAAGAGTAATAAAAGAATGTGTTTGTGCAAAACATCAAAATTAGTTGTTTGTGGTTGTACTACTTAGAACATCCTGGCAATATAGGCCCAGTTCATGCAAATGTGTCACCTTAATTTTGTATCCACACCCTTATAAACCCTTCTGTAGAATGCGTAAGGGCCTTATGAAATCCAGTTCTATGTTTCCATTTAAATTCCCTGGATTCCAATATAATGGTTTAAATATGTTTTGATAGTCAAAAATGATGTCTAATCAGTTAATAATTATATATTTACAGTACATTCTACTGTAAAATAGTAATGTATTTCTGTCATAGTTTCTTTTATGTTCAAAACAAACTTTTATTTTAGCAGTTCTGGGTGTACCTAATGATAGTTTTGTCTACGGAAATGGATAAATGCTCATGATATGAACTCTATAGTTGGTCCACGTTTTCAGCAACATGGAAATCTTTTAGGGTTCGAACTTCTAAACCGATTAACAGCTTCAGCCGTCATTCATCTATGAAAAACACCACCAAATATTCAGCAAAGCATGACATTTGATGTTCCAAAAGTACTGAAGTCAAACTAGTTTGGAGCAACATGTGGGGGAATAAGAGAGTACATCAATTTCAATATGGGGGATGAACTAACCCTGGTGAAGATGTTTACAGCACTCTGCCATGTTTACATTCAACTCAACTTTGTCTTCAAGAGTATCATAGTGTGCAAGCAGTGGTGTTTCTGGCTCTATGAAGCCCTTGAGGCATGCCTGAGGCCTGAATTAAACGAATGCACGGTGGCCTAACTGCATCTCACTTGCAGTTTTTGTTTTCAGTTTTCACTTCAGTGAACAAACTACCTAAAGCTGTCAACCCTGAGAGATGGATTTCTCAAACCTTTCTGCCTTAATTTTTGTTGTTGAGTGCATATTCCACACTTTTGATAACATCTAATTGATTTAACCGATGAATCTAATTTTAATGCATCTCAACATCATAGAATATTTTCTGTGAGTACCTGTTTTGCTTCTGGCATTTTACATGAGTCATGACCGTCATAAATTTTCTTCAAGATTGGCTATTGACTAATGGACGAAAAAAAAATATTGTAATAGGCTTTCTTTGCTGAATCACTGAATCTGTTTGCATTACAAATAACCATGTTAAGGGCCTCTTTGTTTTCCAGCTCTAAAGGGTGCTCTGGCACCAAAAAGCAAATCAGGACAACTGTACACTGCTTAAAGGGTCCTTTCTTCACACACACACACACAAAAAAAAATTGTCATAATTTACTCACCCTCCTTTTTTGGTCCAGATTTTCAGCGATGGAAATCATAGGGCCCTAAACACAGGCTTGCTTTTGCTTTGAGAAACGTGAGCAGTTAAATGCAAAGTCTTGAGGCGCGCTTTTTTAAGTTGAACTGATTTTAACTTGAGCACTGTCTTTATAGAATGTCATGCGCGAGATGCTGCAAAAGATGTAAACACAAAGGTTATACACATCTGTAGCGCGTTTAGAAACCAGTAGAAACATAGCACATTGGAATGGAAAAACGCGTTCTGTGTGAACGGCCATTTAGTCACCATTCCCCTATATTGTTTGGAAAAAACATTATCAAATATTCAGCCAGTTGTCTTTTTCTCAGTTTTTTTCCTCAATTTGAAGAACAGATATAGATTATTAATTCCCAGTAATTGATTTTAGGTGAGTTGTGTGCAGAACAGAAAACAGTGCGTGGGTCTTCTTGTTTCTTTAATAGTTTAAAATCACTTCACATTAAAAATAAAATGCACACAAAGGAATTGATAATAGGAAAAGCCTATTTAATTCTGATCACTCAAACAAACCAATTCAGTATGAAAGCATTTCAGATGAAACTAGACAAATGTAAATTTATCTGGTTGTTTAAACCACGTGTGTAAATTTTACTTCTGGCAAACGGTTAAAAAATAAACTTGAGAGCGTGTTGTGGGCTATATGTTGTAGTCTGATAGATATGATGGTGCTACTATAAGTAAAGCAAGTATATATATATATATATATTAGGGCCGCGACTCGATTAAAAAAATTAATCTAATTAATTAGAGGCTTTGTAATTAATTAATCGCATTTTAATTGCATATAAATATTTGACCTGAGAACAATGAGAAGTAATTTTTCACATGTATTTTTAGTATACCATTGAATAATGACTGAATACATAAGCTTAATCAACAAAATATTGTTTATTTATTTCAGTCCAGCAGACCAGTGCATGTTTGCCATTAAGTTTAGCAAAAGCATTTTTGTGATATTTGAGGCTCAATGTGCTGCAGTGATACGCAAATACCTTGTTGTATAGCTTGCACACACCCATGCTCTTGACGACGCTTCCATTCTTTCGTTTTTTTAAACAAAATGTCCCATCCACGGGGCCAAGCAAAGCAGTCTCATCAGCTTCTTCGTTCCATAGCTTCGTTCATGTTCACACGGTTTGTTGTTGTCGTGACTCCGGAGCGCTAGTTGGTGTTCCAGTATAATTGGTCCGTCGAAACTCATTCATTTAAAAACGTTCCGCGGTGCAAAAATAAGTGTGGTAAATTTTTTTTTTTTTTTTTGCGTAATTAATTAACGCGTTAAAGTCACGTAATTAACGCGTTAAAGTCACGTAATTAATTAATCTTAATTAACGCGTTAAAGTCCCAGCCCTAATATATATATATATATAGGGCTGGGCGATATGGCCAAAAATTCATATCCCGATATAGCTCATTTGATATCCCGATAACGATATACATAACGATAAAGCATTTTTTCTGTTAATTCAGTTTATGAATTGTCTATACAAAATTGCAATGTGGAAATGCAGTTTGAAATGATATACAAAACAAATAAAGGTAGTATGGACTACATTTTTATTTTATTTAGATCCTTTTTTTCAAGCAAGACAGTTGGTAAAGTTAACACCTGCCTAGGGATGTTAACCGATGACCGTTTGACCGATGGCTGACCGTATCAACGTTAACCGATCAAAGTTGTCGGTTAAAAGAAAAGAAAAGTGATCTCTAAATTAGGCTATTATACAGTGGACTAAACGCTACTACAGTTAGCCATCTCATTCCAAAATCTTTTTATGTGAAGTGAACATATTCCTCACACTCAATTTTCCATAACTCGCCTGTTTGTACTTAATAAACCAATAAAAACATTTGACGCGAGGTCACAGCGTTTGTTTGTGCGCTCACAAGGTTTGCAAAAAGTAAACAGGCTAAACACTCGAGGTTAGAGCCAGAGCAGACGACAGTATGAAGCGTGCATTTCGCTTAAGATGGGCTTACATTTGGAAATATCTACATTTCAGTGGTAACACATAAGGTGTTGATCGTCTTTTTTTTAATTATTGTTAGCACTACCTCGAACTAAAGCCGCGACGTCTCTTCGGAGCTGTCATTTTCTTAAATGAGCCGCGGCAATGTTTCAAATGAGCTTCTTACGCTAGACAAACGCCTTTATTTTCTAACGCCATCACCTTGACCAAACCATTTCGAAACTAAGGAGCCATTGTCCTCAGATTACAAACAAGCTCCTCGGAAAAGCGTTTGCACTCGTGTTTCGCGCTGTGGGGGATTTTAAAAAAGTGACGTGAGTGGACGGGAGCGCTAGGAGGACAGTGCGTGTGTATGTGTGTGTGTGAGCTGGAGCGCGGCTCGCGGCTGTTATTTCAAATTCGCCATCCCTACACCTGCCATTAAAATATTTCAATATATGGCTATATGGTGTGCCACGCGTAAAAGCCTGTTGCAGCGTCTGTGTCTGAAGTTTGTTTTGAGCGCTATGCCACCACTCTGGCATAATTACTCTGAGAATTACCCTGGTCTGAACCGCGTCTACTACCGTCTTCCTCCATGTTTGTTTATGTATTGCAGCGTGCATGGGCAAGCCGTGCCGTGAGGTGCATCTTGACGTAAAGTTCTGCCGTAAACGCCTTATCGTGGCGTAAGCGATAGAGCCTTATATAAAACGATAGACATTTTCTATCGTCCAGACGATATATTTCGTCATATCGCCCAGCCCTATATATATATATATATATATATATATATATATATATATATATATATATATATATATATATATATATACATATATACATATATACATATATACATACATATATACATATATACATACATATATACATATATATGTATGTGGTGTGTGTGTTGTTTATCTATTAATTTGTTGTTTATCTATCAATTTCTTAAACTCTGTCTTTAATATGAAATATGAATCTCTTGTGCATCCACTGTGGGAAAAAAAAAACTCCTGTACATTGAAGAAAAACATTTATTGGACAATCCATGTATAATTTAAGTTTATTAAGTTTTAAAATGTATTAAGTATTATTTTCTTATTATTGATTACCCAAAAGTTTTTAATTCATACTGAAATCCAGAGGGCGCCGTCGAGCGGAAAACGCCACATTTGCCTCAGAGAAGTAATTGACCTTAGTTTTTAGGAAATTCCTAATCACGTGAAGCTAACACGGTGTAAACAGAATATAGAGACGCTTTGATTAAACATGACAACAATAAACACGACTGCAGCAAAAATATGGTGTATTCGAGTTCTTCAACCGTCAAGGGTATTTTCATAATAATAAAGTGTATTATAATGCAGTGCTGATTGACATAGAATACTATAAAATAACGCATCGTCTGCCTCACTCTGATGAGAAGCCACATCAGCTCACAAACACTCGACTGACGATATGAAGTAAGGTAAAACATGTTATTAAACATCTTTTGTTGAACAGGTTTATGAACGCTTTACTAGTTTTATGAAGATGTTTGACTCGTGTTGCTTTTTCAAACGCACGTTATAAGCGACTCAAACTCGCAGTCTTTCAGACAGAGCAGCGTTGATCACAGAGCCGCTCTTCGCGAACACACTGGGCATTTATTTATTTCATTAAAATCGCAGCCTTTGAGCTTTCATAATCGCACACAAGCCAAATCGCGATTGCGGTTTGATTTCGATTAATCGTGCAGCCCTAATTTAGATCTATGGCATTGAGATCTTGGCATGAATTCTTAAATGATTATCATTGTAGCCGATTACAGACAAATGTTGAGCTCATGACAGCAGTGATTTTTTTTTTTTATTGCAACTCAGTTTTTGTACACTAACGAATGCTTTCATCTTCACTAACAGTGCAAGCATGATATAAGTGGTTTGTTGAATAAAACTAGATTCCCTGTTAAACGTCTCACTGATAAACTCTCGTTGTTTGATTGACAGCTGCAGCAAGCTGCTCCAACGATTGCAAATGGAGCTTTCTTTGATCACTTTCTTTATAGAATTGAATCAATGTTAAAGCTACACTGTGGGATATTTTCCCCCATCTAGCGGTGAAAAGTTATATGACACTCCAGTGAATATTAGTTTCTGTTCCTCTCAATTCCGATTTCGTTTGCACTCCTACGGTGGCCGATTTAGTCCAAGATTTACATGGTTTCCAGTTCGACCTCGTCCATGAGTGCCATTGAGTGTTAAAACGCAAAAGGCGAAGCTTGAATTTATGAGTATGTCCCTCTTTGGCTAATGTACTTTCAAGATGGAGGGACAATGGCGACCGGCATTCGAAACCCCTTCACCCGTATGTATTTTCAATGGCATATTATAAACTTACGAGAATATTTTATTACTTGAAAAAAGTAAATATACATTAATGAGCACATATTTTGGAAAGAACTAAGTGTTTTTAGCTAAGAAACAACGCAAGTTGACGTTTAGTCACTGGTTTGATTTACTGACACAGACAAAGAACATCTGACTGAACATGAATCATTACATTTCAGATCAGATCAGGCATTAGAATGAACAGTTACCTACATGTTGCATTACTGTCAAGCCCAGGCATTGCTACCCAGAACTAGGCCTATGTTAAATGTGCGACTCGGTGGGCGGGGCTAAACAGGCAGTGATGAAGTAGACGTTGTTCTTCTTCTGCGGAGGCGACGTTTCACCACATTCTGACGTCAAGTGTTGGCACATTCTGAGATGTCTCGTTTCCTGGTGTCTATAAAAGCTTTTCTTTGACTAACGACTCTGAAATGTACAGGATATTCTTATATCACCTTGAGCTTTTATATATCAAAAGCTCAAGGGAAAATGTATTTCTCAATTCATCACCCCATTAAATGAAACTGACTGAAGCTGTATGTTACACAGTTTTAATACATATTTTCCAGAATTTTGTATTTTCGTCAGACTATAGTATATAGAGATTTTTTTTTATTCATCGTCAGTAAATTGTTTTGAAAAGAAGTAATCATCCAGTCCACCAGCAATAGCATGCAGCTTTTATTTATTTATTTATTTATTTACTATTCGAATTGATTGGCGGAAAATTCTGGAGTTTATAAACACGGTGTGTCAGTGTTTGTGCCTGCTGTGTCTGTCTGAAAGCTTTGCTGTGTCCGTGTCTCTAGTGCCCACTGAGCCTCTCTGAAAGCTTTGCTGTGTTAAGCTCGGGCCCCCAGTGTAGTGGGAAACTGACAGTGGGGATTGAAGGTTATCCTAGGATGAATAAAGGGCTGGGGATTATAGGCAATGGGAATTTGTTGTAGTTGAAAGCCCTCAGGCTTATATGTACAGCTCAAAAGACTGGAACCCGGAACCCAGTCATCATTAGTACATGGTAGAGCTAATGTCACTTCAGTAAAATGAGTTTCTATTGAACTATTTGATTAACATGTGGTTGCAGTCCAGTTCTCTCTTCATTCCTCAAAGATAATTAATTTGAGCTTTTATGTTGAACCAAAGTATTGATCATATTGACAGAGAGGGTATATTAAAACAACCTGTACTCAACTGGAAAGGAAAATTCCAGTTGAAAAAATGCACCTAAGCAGGTACATTTTTTTAAAAAGTGTGTAAACTGATGATCAAGAATATGCATCAAAGAAATATTAAACCTGAAAGTCAACGTATTATAATGATTCAAAAGTGTTTTCCTTTTGCACTGATTCAAGGTGCTTTGAAAGCCAGCCGAGCGCTGTTCTGAACATGTACAATTGGTGCCTCATTTTCATCTGATTTCATTAATTCAGGAAGGCTGATTAAAGGAGAGATGGGATGTTTCAGACAGGGTTTTTTCTTCTTCAGCAGACAGTTTTTGATAACATGAATGTCATTATTTTGTACTTGCAGTAATTAAGCTTATCCACTGCATACATTTCAGAGACTGATGAATAAGTCTGCACTTTAATGCAGCTTACTTTTAGCATTTGCATTGGCAGGTCTTGGCCAGAAAATTTGGCTCTGTGCTGACCGCTAAAACCTGCTGGTCTCGAACCAGGAACTGCTGTCACCAGAGGCCCAGGGGTGTAGGGGCAGGGTAATGTTTTCACCAAGCAAAGTTTTCAAAACAACAATCTTAAAAACTGGCGCAAAACAAAAATAGCTCCCATTATGAACAAAGCTGTCTGCACAGGAACTAGCCAATGTGGTGCACAGTTAATGGACATCCCATTCCTATGTAGAGTTACACAACAGCTCCAGCCTTTTGGTTATTTGTTATATCTTCTGACCACCAATCGGCTTATGATTGGATCAAGATCAAATTACTTGGAACATATTTTAACACAACTCAAACAAAGACTACAAAGTGTGTTTGTGGCCAAATTATGTTGTAGGGCACACTGTTTGTCATTGAAGAGTAAAATTTTAAATTGTTTTATTTTAGCAAGTTTGTGTGCGTGTTTGCTCATCTGAAAATAGAAGCCATTTGAGCAAATGTTTAATGTAATTTGATCATTGATCCTGAAACGCAGGGCTTATCAGAATGTTTTTAGTTGTATCCAGGCTTTTTGTTGCACTTCCTCATTCCGGTTTCGCTGAAGTCATCCAGGGGATGTTTGGAAAAGGAGTGAGAGAGAGAGAGAAGAACGATCTGATACCAGATGTTACCCAGTTGTGTGATTGTCGTAGACAGCACAACATCTGGCACGTTTTCTCATCACTCCTCCCTTCCACTGTATTGGAAACTGAATCTTATAACCAGTCCCACTTATGTTGGAATGGATCTGAAATGAGATATTTCTTGCCTCACCCTTTCTGAGATCAGCTTCTGACAAAGCAGAGACTTTCCTGCAAAAGGATAAGATACTTGTGATTTACATTTGTTATAGGAAACTTGCAGGGAGAGACCCATAACGCTCTGTGTTTTTTGAGTTTGATTAAATCAAACATGATTGTATTTGTCTTGAATTTGTTTGATGTATGTTTAAAGCCCTAAGTATTAATATTTTTAAGTGATTTGTTTTGTTTTGTTCTACTATGTTCTATTCTATTTTGTCACCCAGAACTGTTCCTTCTGTGGATTTTAAAGTAGTTGTGCTTACTAAGCAGAAAAGCAGCTGTTTTTCAGTTGAGCCATACCCCCATGCTTGCCCACACTCGTCTTGTACACTACAGTATGTGTTCTAAACGAGTACAAACAACATGCTTCCATGACTTTGATGTATGATTTTGAGACCTTATTAGGTCAGGACTCTCCTTTGTCTTTCTTAATCTCCCCAGAGTGGGCTCAGATAACCGTATGTGTCTGTCATGATGCGATAGAGAATACTTGACCCCTTTTTTTTCTTCTTTTACCTATCCATTTGCCCTTACTTCTCCTGTTTTTCACCTGGCTCTTTTCCAGAGATACTATAGAATACATTGAGTATCCATATCATATTACATAATTTTAAGACATTTTAAAGTATTACTGGTATTCAGCCTTTCACATATTCTATTTCACTTGGCTCCTAACTCAAACAAAGGAGCAGAAATTGTCTTGAATGGCCCCAAATTCCTTATGAATGCATATGCATATGCATAAGGCAAGAATGGACAAGGATTCAGGGAAAGATCAATGAACAAAGCATTAAAGGAACACTCCACCGTTTTTAAAAATAGGGCTTATTCAACTACTTGCATTTTTGTCTCAGTGCAAGCATTGTTTTAGTGTGGCAGGGTCACCGCTAGCTTAGCTTAGCATAATGAATGGAATCCTATGTTGCCAGCTAGCATGTCCAGAGTAAAAGTGATCCAAAAAAACAAAAACACTTACAACGTACAAATAGCAATGCAGATTAAGACTAGGCGATTTCCTAGGCAGATATTGACTTGGGACTATATTATGTGGAAGCACGGGCGAACTGCTACTTGGGCGCAGAGATATTACGGCTCTCATCCTCACATCCTCCGGCTGTTGAGCGATCGCAATGTGTAGCGTGATATCTCTGTGCCCATGTAGCAGTGCTTTGCCTGTGCTCTCCCATAATATAGTCCCAAGTCAATATCTGCCTAGGAAATCACCTAGTCTTAAGGCTGCAACATACTCCGCAAGAACAGAGAAAGAAGTTCTCACTCCCTGGGCTGCGAGTACAAAATGACGTCATTTTGTTCTTGCAGCCCTTGTTTGAGAATTCTCACAGCTTGTTCTCGACGCGTCACCTGAGCAGAACTTTTTTCTTGCGGGTGTCTGAGACCTATTGTGTGATTGGTCAGAGATTTAAAGTGGGCGTGGTTAATGTGGAGAAACGCAATCGGCACCTGCTTTTCTCGTGAAGTATGAATGTACTGGCCAAAACAAACTTTGTTCTTGTTCTTTTCACCTCAAGAAAACAAACAAATTTCTTTGTTCTTGCAGAGTATGGTCCAAGCTTCAATCTGTATCGCTATTTGTACTCGTTATGAATGCACAGGCCACAGCCGTAAAAAGCATAATAAAAAAATAAAAAAGCCTTGTGTTAATTTTTTTTTTTGACACATTGCGTTTAAAAACTGTCCAACCAATGTGATTGGCGCTTTTGTTCACGTGCCTGGAGCTGCGGAAGTTACAGTAAAACATGACTTGGTAGCACTCGGTAGTGAAAAAAAACAATCTAAAAAAACGAAAAACATCTCAAACGCTGACAATAATCGCCCCGGTGTGTACAGGCTGTGTGTTAAAGTGTGTCACTCAAGATCTATATTTTTAAGTGTTATATTTATAGTGTTTTTAAGTGTTTACAATATGCATGTTCATTTGTACTTAGTATTTAGTACATTGAGCAGCCATTCATTTGGTATAATTCTGCTCTTAGCATGCATGCAAATATTTGCACTAACAGTGGACTGTCTCACTGCTTTCACAGCAACCTGAATGTATCAAAGAGCACTTGAATTTAATATGTATATCTCAGTAAATGAGCCTAGGATTAAAAGTGGCTTAATTGCCAATGTGTACAATGTCACTGTAGTGTAGCTAGGTGCCAGGTGCACACTGTACGATCTATAATAGTCCTTTACAATTTTTGCTTGTCAGACTGTACGAACATGATCATTGCTGTAAGCCATGCTCTCAGAATCTCAGTTGTCATTAATCTCCGAGAAATATTTTAGCTAAATTGTGGCCAAAATCATAGTGTGCACCTGGCTTAGACATGGTGAAAGGGAAAAAATAAGATGGGAGGAAAAATTATGTTAATTCTTTTGCATTCCTCTGAGAAGTTTGTTTGCTCACAACTTTTGAGTGAACACAAAGTTCCTCTGGGTAACAATTTTTGGGATTGAATGCAAAAGCATAAGTATATTCTTCCCTTCAATCTAGTGATGTGAACGTGAGGAAATTTTCCCACTGGTTAATCGACGCGTACCAACACCGGTACTACCGATATCACCAGGAGGGGTCATCTTTTGAATCGTTTTTAAATCGTTAATTTCGGAATAAAGCGGAGCAAAATTATTATTATTTTTTAAAATATTTTTCAATAAGTAAGATAAATTCAATACGTTACTATTTATGATGAAAATAATTATAAGTAAATAATATATAAACATTTCAAGGATAGTCTTGCTGTTTAAAATTAAACATTGTTTAAAGATCAAGTGAAAAATAAGCAACCATCTAGGCATAATTATTATTAGTAATATAGGGATATTTTTATTATTATTAAAAAATGCTGGGTTGTTTTAACCCAATGTTGGGTCAAATATGGACTAACCCAGCAATTGGGTTGTTTTAATCCTGCGATTGGGTTGTTTTAATCCTGCAGGTGGGTTAAATATTTGCTTAAGACAATCCAATCTCTGGGTTAAAACAACCCAACTGCTGGGTTAGTCCATATTTGACCCAACATTGGGTTGTTTTTTACTCCGAATTTTTTAGAGTGTATTATATAGAGAAAAAGCTAAATCTGCTGTAAAACAGTATAATATATTGTCAATTTCTTCACTTTACAGCAAACTTTTATTTTGACGGGTTGCCGTGAAGACCTCTGAGTGTCTGTATTCATATGACCGTTTTCTCAAATGTAACCGTAAATTCTCATAAAGTGATGGTTCATTTGTTCGTGACTTTGTGTCCTCATATAGTGACATGCAGTTGGCAGAGACTATAAAGACAGCTAGCAAGTGTCTCACATGTGTGTATGTGTGCGCGCGGACGCGCATCAGCGCGCGTCATTCACACAGAGACGCAAAACATTCCGGAGTACTATTTTAAATAGTATTTTGCAGTGCAAACATGCAGGAGTACTATTTAAATAGTATTTTGCAGTTTAAAATCCACACACAATAGTATGTATTCAGCTACAATCTGGAGCCCTGTGCTTAGATTAACATGGAAGTGACTGAAAGCAGCCGCGGGTACTGGATATACTTGGGAGTCGGTACTACAGAAATGCTGGTATCGTCACATTTTTATTTTAAAATTTCAGTACCGACTTACCGATGTACTGGTACTTGTGACATCCCTAGTACAATGACAAACTTGCTTAAAGGTGCCAGGAAGAGAGTTCGTTCTTGAGGTTGCCAAATTTCAGTAATTAAATCCCCCAATCAGAGCTTTTCTGTGAAAAGAACACATATACTATCCGGTGTTTTACTTAAACATGTACAGTGCTTACATGCAACCTTATGCATGCAAGCTCTCTCTCGCATGCGGATGATCTGAAAACGCCAATAAACAAGTAGGCTGCATTTTAGTAATCTCCATTTAAAGTGTAATTCAGTCGGTCTGTGTTCTGTCAGGACAGTAAGGAGTGACGAGCCGCTTTGCTGAACTGCTGTGTGCTGTGAGCTGCTGAAATAAGTAATCAGAGCAGAGCTCAACATTAATATTCATGACTCTTCCAAATAAGGCAAAAACAGAGCATTACATCCTAGGGACAATTTCTAGGGTTGTAAATGGATCTGTAAAACTGTATCTGGACAATTTTTGCTCTTAAATAAGCCACATACTCTCTATGTAGATATCAGAGAACAATTTAACATATTGTTTCAAATCATTCTAGGGCACCTTTAAATAGGTACTTTTATATTTTGTTTAGAACCCACATCTTCCAATGTCTCTGTCAGCTCCTCACTCTCATGATAAATGAAACCTGACTCCTGCTGCTTATCTGTGCTGTGACTCTCGTATGTCTCATACTGTATTGGGCAAACACTCGTGGAGTAAAATGATGTAGCCGGTATTGTGGCTGAACACTGGTAACACCGCCAACACTGACTATAGCAGCCAGCCTACTTCAGTCTCTCTGTCCAGTTTGGGGCTCTGTAGGAATGGACTGGAACTGAAAAAGAATTAGAGACCAGTGCTGGTAATTTTAAAAACTGAACAAGGTTTCTGTGGGTATTAAAGGCTCAAGGACTTAACTTGTTTGTAGTAAAGGGCAAATTAAGCCAGAATTTTTCTCCTAAAGTGAAGATCATCTCCTCGCTGACTCTGAAGAAATGACAGATGCCTCTACTCTCTGTCAAAGCAAATCACCTGCAACAGGTCAACTGCAGTGCCTCACAGATGCTGGTGCTTCTATTTTGCTGCTTTCCAGCAAAAGTACAAAGAGAAAATTTATCTTGCCCAAAAAGCACATTTCATTACCTAAGAGCTGAGACTAGCTGCTTGCACTTTGAGAGTCTCTGAGGCTGCATTTACACTGCAGGTCTTGATGCACAATTCCGATTTGGTGACTATATCCGTTTTTTTTTTTTTTTGACGACCCGCTTACATCATCTTTTCAAAAGCGACCCGTATCCAATATTTTTATTTTTACGCTGTACACTGGCAAAACAGCCCAAGACGGTCTTAACCGGTGAAAGGAAGTAAAACAGCGCGATATGCGATGGACGCAGACAAAATGATTGTACAATGTTTTGCTGTCTGCACTGTTCCACACATCTTTAAAGGTCGGCAAAACATTTCTCTCGTAAGGCGGAGAAAAAGAGGAGAGCCCATGACAGGGTTGCCAGTTTTTCACAACCAAAACCCGTCCAATCGCAACTCAAAACTGTGTTAAAGTAGCCCAATTCTGCATGAAAACCGTGGACTTTGCAACGCTGGCCCTTGATCGCAGTTTGTGTGGCTAACACATTAGCCCTGGGACAGGGACAAGCCCTAATTTCATTCAGCAGCTGGTCTCTGGCTTTATCTGAAGCATTGGGCAAACTCTGGCCACCTAAAGAGATGGACTCAGCTGAAAAATAAAAAATGTAACCATAAAATCATTTAGTGAAGTGTTCCATGTGTTTCACTATCGCCATATGACAGTCTTGATCCTGGAGGGCCACTGTCCAGCAGAGTTTAGCTCTAACCCCAATCAAGTACACCTGAAACACCTATCAATGAGTGCATTTACACCAGTAAGCTGATAACTCCAAAAAATCAGCTTATTGAAATAACCAGTTTTCCTCGTTTACATGCAAACCAGTAAACGGACAACGCAAGTAAACCGCGTTTACATGACTTTATAAACTGTGTTATTCATTGTAATGACGTCAAAAATAATAGCGTCCGTATATCTGACTGAGTTTTTCAAATGTTATATCAGTTGTGATGTTAAATAAAGCGTGCGCCGTGTCAACGGGAGATTTACGGCTCAGAAAGCAGGTTAATGTGTTTACATGCAGCGCGAAATCGAGGTAAGAGGAAGAAAACGTACTCGGTTACTTTCGTAACCTCGGTTCCCTTTCGAGAGAGGAACGAGTATTACGTATGGGAAAAACTCCTTTTCTCGAGAATGTGAAGCAAAACTTTTAATAAAGGTATCTATGTAAAGCGCAGTGAGCTGCACGGCCATAGCCCAGCGCGAGGAACGCTCTGATTGGCCGGGCTGCGGCAACTGCAGGAACCTATGGTGAGGCGGCTGAGAGGAACGAACCAATGGGGGGCGTTCCAGAAGCCCGCCGAAAAAGGTGCTTATATTTGCATACAGGAGGCTATATAAGACCCTAATTCGCCATAGGTGTCAGGTTTTAAGATCGACTGAAGCGATACCTGAGAAGCATAAACACGGCACGGAACGTAATACTCGTTCCTCTCTCTCAGGGAACCGAGGTTACGAAAGTAACCGAGTACGTTCCCTTTCGAGAGAGGTTCCTCGTATTACGTATGGGAACACAATGTAAAGCGCCGTGTGTGCTGACTGACCCAGTATACCCAAAGCACATGTTATAAACCCCCGAGACACCGACAGAGGCGGCTTATAAGAGGAATGAAGAACCGGAAGAGTCGGTTCGTTTGAACAGCTGATCGGACATAGTCGGATCTTATGATGAATGAATAGTGCTTAAGGACTAATGTGTACAGGCCAAAATGTAAGGCAATCTGTTTGCCAGGGTCAAGATAGAGCCTAGATGGAGAGAAGCCCTGCTTGTAGAGCTGGAACCTCCAACTTGTAGAATCTGATAAAAGTGGACGGAGAGGCCCAGCCTGCCGCCGCACAGATATCTTCCAAAGAAATGTCACACGACCAAGCCCAAGATGAGGCCATGCCTCTAGAGGAGTGGGCTTAAATGCCTGTAGGACAGGTTAGGTCCTGGACCTATATGCTAGTGGGACTGCATCCACTATCCAGTGTGAGAGACTGTTTCATGACAGCACAAACTTTAGTGCGGCCACCGAAGCAATGAAGAGCTGATCCGACTGCCTGAAGGGGGCGGAGCGCTCTAGATAAAATCTCAATGCTCTGACTGGGCAGAATAGGTTTGCGTCTTATTCTCTCTGAGACGCGGGTTAAGCAGTGCAAAGACCTGCATACTGAAGGGGTTGATAGCACTTTCAGCATAAAACCATGCCTCGGTTTGAGCACAACCTTGAAGTTGCTGGACCCAAACTCAAGACAGGAAGGGCTCACGGAGAGTGCAGGTAAGCCACCCACTCGGTTAACCGAGGCCACAGCCAGCAGAAAAACGGTTTTGAGTGATATGTGCTTCAAGCTCGTGTTCTGAAGTGGTTAGGAGGGGGAACCCTTCACGGCCTCCAAAACCATGGCGAGGTCCCAAATAGGGACCGAGGTAGGGGCAAGGCGGGCTGAATCTCCTGGCCCCTTTAAGAAAACACACAATAAGATCACTTTTCCCTAGTGAATGTGCCGCGATAGGAGCGTGGCTAGCTGCTATGGCGGAGACACACACCCCGAGTATGGAGGGGGGACGACCCGCATCCATTAGCTCTTGGAGAAAGCGAGCGGTTCCGCCAGTTCGCATGAGTGTGCGTCGATGTTTCGCGTAGCACATTGGTTGGAAAACCACTGACCACTTCAAAGCAGAGCTGCCAGATAGCAGGGGCTCTAGCTTCCGAAATAGTGTTCATAACTTGTCAGAGAGGTTCCCGGATACCGTTGATGGGCCATACGTGGAGGGCCCACAGCTCGGGATTGGGATGCCAGACCTTCCCTTTCATTGGCAGAATAGGCATGGGGCTGTGTCTGACAGCTGAAACAGTATGGAGAACCATGTGCGGTTCTTCCAAAGTGGGGCTATTAAAAAGCACAGGCTGCAGCTGGATCGCGATCGGAGGGAACATATAGAGGGAGTCTGGGCCAACATGGGCCAGGGCATCCCTGCGTTTGCAGAAAAAATATTGGGCAGCGTGTGCTGTGCAAGCTGAATTGTTTGCGGGTAAAGGGACCATCCCCCTGGGGACATGGGTCCTCTGGATAACATGTCCGGACCCCGATTCAGAATACCTGGCACGTAAGCCGCCCTTAGGGAGCTCAGATTGTGCTCTGCCCATAAAAGGAGATGCTTAGCCATGCAGTGAACAGAGTCTGATCTCGGCTGTCCTAGCGATTTTATGTACATTATCAAGACGTGGTGGTTCTTATGCCGTAAGTCTTGAGTCTATGACAATGACTGTACTGATAAGCCTGCCCCTCGAAGGCGAAACTCAAGAATGGCCTGTAGTGGGGGTGGGGGGTTATCGTAACGTGAAGTATGCGTTTTTCAGATCTATTGAGAATGTGCGCGAGGATTTGTTTCACCGTCAGCACCTTGAAACGAGCGTGTCATAAGTGCTTTGTTCAGATGCCTGGAAAATGGGCCTGAGACCGCCACCCATTTTCGGCATGAGAAATTAGCGACAGTAAAAACCTGACTCGCTAGCGTCGGGTGTACTGTTTTCGCCGCTCTCTCCTTTAACAGTCTCAATGCCTCAGCGAGAAGCACGTGACTGACACTGCTTCTTACAGAGGGCTCGACCACGGCTTGAATCGCGGGGTCTGCGAGCAAAACTGTAGCGAGAACCTCGTTTTATATGTTCAACACCCAATATTATATACCAGGAATGGCCTGCCAGGCCTGGGCTCGTAAAGCCAGGGGTTGAATTAGATTCGGGGGCTGGCCGCTTAGTAATAGGGGCCTGTTAGCCGGGTTGCTTGTGCTGTAACACTGCTTGTAACACTGTGGGGATAGTGTTAGTTTTGGCGGTGCAGGCTTTGCAGTGGGCGCACGCCTCACATTTATATTGTGTGTGCGAGAGTGAACTTTGTGAAAAGTGCTTGGGTGCAGGAGTGCAGACTGTAAAGTGGGCACATTTCCTACATAGAAAGCTCTTTTGTGTGTAGTGTAAACAATGTGCAGTGGCGCACAACCTACGTAGAATACCCACGGTGCAAACCAGTGAGCAAATCCACAGGGGTAAACGCACACAGCATTAGTGTGCAGACGAGCGTGTTTAACACAGGCTAGTTGACTGCAATATTTCATCTCCAGTCACTTAACTTAAGGGAACTGGGAGAATGTAAGGAAGTGCGGGTGGTATGTGAGCCATTCCACAATGCCATTATGCTCTAGTCTAGACTGAAAGCGCGCATGCAGACAAGCGTGTTTGACCACAGGCTAGTTGACTGCAATAAGGCTAGTTGACTTTATATGGTGTAATCCGGCCGCGGCGGGATTTATTTGTGATTTTGTGAGGCTGAATTAACAGTGCTTATGTAGGGGTGCACACTGTGTAGTGGACACTTTGTCTACAGTGTAAAAACCTTTCCAGCCGCCTGAATAAAGGGGACTGGAAGTGATAGAGTGAAAAAAGGGCTTAGCTTGGCAGCCATTTTCCGACGCCCTTATGCTCTGACAGTGAGCGCGTGCTATGACGTAAGCCGCGCTCTAGTCAGCAACGCGCTGTGGAAGGGGCGCGCGCTATCATGCTGCAGCGACATTGTTCTTGACATACCCAACAGCCCGAGCTCGCTCGTCTAACTTACTCTAGTATTCTCTGTCCGCAGCGCTTCAGCACGGCGGCGGTAGAATGAGCACGGCGAGAGCTTCGGCTCGAGTTTGTTTATTCACTCTAGTATTCTCTGTCCGCGGCGACAGCGTGACTGAACGAGAATTGGAAGCGTGAGGACAAACTCTGTCCGCGGCGCTTCTAGCACGGCGAGAGCTTCGGCTCGAGTTAGTTTATTCACTCTAGTATTCTGTGTCCGCGGCGATAGAGCGACAGGACGAGAGAATTGGAAGCGTGAGGTAAAACTCTGTCCGCGGCGCTTCTAGCACGGCGAGAGCTTCGGCTCGAGTTTGTTTATTCACTCTATTATTCTCTGTCCGCGGCGATAGAGCGACAGGACGAGAGAATTGGAAGCGTGAGGTAAAACTCTGTCCGCGGCGCTTCTAGCACGGCGAGAGCTTCGGCTCGAGTTTGTTTATTCACTCTAGTATTCTCTGTCCGCGGCGATAGAGCGACAGGACGAGAGAATTGGAAGCGTGAGGTAAAACTCTGTCCGCGGCGCTTCTAGCACGGCGAGAGCTTCGGCTCGAGTTTGTTTATTCACTCTAGTATTCTCTGTCCGCGGCGATAGAGCGACAGGACGAGAGAATTGGAAGCGTGAGGTAAAACTCTGTCCGCGGCGCTTCTAGCACGGCGAGAGCTTCGGCTCGAGTTTGTTTATTCACTCTAGCATTCTCTGTCCGCGGCGATAGAGCGACAGGACGAGAGAATTGGAAGCGTGAGGTAAAACTCTGTCCGCGGCGCTTCTAGCATGGCGAGAGCTTCGGCTCGAGTTTGTTTATTCACTCTAGTATTCTCTGTCCGCGGCGATATCGCGACTGAACCAGAGAAGAGGAAGACTGAGGAAAAACTCCGTCTGTCCGCGGCGCCTCCTCAGCGCGACGGTATAGTGACGAGAGCTTCGGCTCGAGTTCGCCTATTCACTCTAGTATTCTCTGTCCGCGGCTGTAGCGCGACGGAATGAGAGAAGAGTGGGAACAACTCTGTGGCAGCGGCGGAAGAAGAGCCGCGGCGGCGGCAGAGTGAAGAGAGCTTCGGCTTGAGTGTGCTCATGTCCTCTAACATTCTCTCTTTCCGCGGCGCTATTCAGCGCGACGGGACGAGAGCAGAGGGAGAGTGAGAAGAGCTCCGTCTTTCCGCGGCGCTTAACGACGCGGCGGAACGAGAGAGTCCTCGAGTAGAACAAGCCTGTAAGCTCTAGAAGTGGCGTTGCAGCGGCAACACACACACAAACACATATAACACTCAACATAGACACAGTTTAAAGGATATATAACGCCGGATGGCGTAGCTATCAGTCCGTCGTCCTCAGCTGCAGGTTCCGCTGGTGCCTTTTCAACGGCGGTGCTTCTTCCGGAGACCAGCGAAGGTATCGCTGAAGGAGATAAAATCTGACACCTATGGCGAATTAGGGTCTTATATAGCCTCCTGTATGCAAATATAAGCACCTTTTTCGGCGGGCTTCTGGAACGCCCCCCATTGGTTCGTTCCTCTCAGCCGCCTCACCATAGGTTCCTGCAGTTGCCGCAGCCCGGCCAATCAGAGCGCTCCTCGCGCTGGGCTATGGCCGTGCAGCTCACTGCGCTTTACATAGATACCTTTATTAAAAGTTTTGCTTCACATTCTCGAGAAAAGGAGTTTTTCCCATACGTAATACGAGGAACCTCTCTCGAAAGGGAACTACCTGTCCCGACCAGTTTATGCTTACGCCATTTATGACTACTCCGATAAAAGAAAACGGGTTACCGAGTTTACATGACCATTGTCCATTGTCGGCTTATTGGGCATAATCGGCTAAAGAACGTGCATGTAAACGCACCCATTGTCTTACTATGGCCTATAAAGACATTGATTAGCTGTTTCAGGTGTGTTTGATTGGGGTTGGAGCTAAACTCCTCCTGTACTGAGTTTGGGGACCCCTGCCATATGACATCCAGTGCTGTGGAAAAAATGAAACGCATGAAAACACATAACTGCCAAAAGTTTTTGCCTAAACTTCAACGGGTCGTTTAAATGATTAAAACTAGAGGCATATCTTAACTTTAAGGTTACTTTTATCATGTAAACTACCTATATACAGCATGTTATATGAGTGTGTTTGGGACAGAGGATTGTTGCATTTGCAGCAGATATAAGCTGCCCATCATAAATCAAAGCATGAGAATGACAGTGTTGGAGGAGAACACCGGAAAATGTGACGGAATGGACAATATTCGTATGTATTTGCGTGTGCAGTGTGAAGCAGGCGTCAGAGCTCATCTGTGTCTTCACCAAGGCCGTTAATGGGCTTGGACTGGTCAGCTCCAGAAGAGGCTGCCCACAGTCTGCATGAGACTTCTATCACAAATGCTTAGGCCCCACCCACAACAGCTAATAGACTTTCCTCTATTGGCATAGACCCTGCCCTGAGTGAGCTGTACACGGCCCACCCCATTTATCTCCTCGCCAGAACATTTAACGGCAGCATTAAGAAACTAATTCTTATTACAGTGCCCCTACTATGGATTTTTGAAAATTACCTTTCATGTAGTGTGTAATGTAGTTCTAAGTGAATGAAAACGTATTGCAAAGTTTTAAATCTGAAAGTGCAGTGTATATAAACCTCTCAAAAGTAAGAGTCAACTCTGAGTCCATTAAAAAAATCGTTTTTTTAAACTAATCTTAAGCTGCTTCATTGTGACATAAAGATGAAACATTAGCATATTGCCGTCCACTTATTGTGTGTTGAGACGCCAGGGAAAACTTGAACCACCTCAAACACTGCAGTGGATATTTGATACTGCATCATGTCGAGAAGACTGTGCTCAGTGTGTTTATTGTGCTTCATATTGTGTAGGTATAGCTAACCGGCTAACTCACAGTATTACTGAAATACTACTGTAAATCAGCTGTGGGCTGCAGACACTATTAATATATATGCATTAAAACTGTCTCTATTAATGCAGGTTGTCGGTAATTCTTGGAGCAAGATTCCTGTACAACGCTGAAACAGCCAACTGAAAAGCCAACTAAAGCACAGAGAATTTGCAACATTCAATTTATTTGATCTTTTTTTTTTTTTTTTTTTTTTTTTTTTTTTATCTGCCAAAGATAACACTAGTGCTAGCTCAGGAGCTGGAGAGTCAGATAATGAGTAAAATGTGTTGCTGCATATATTATTTGTGTGGAATGTACTTGGCAAACAAGAGGCTGCAGTCCTGCATGCAGTGACGGCACTCACTGTGTTGATGAATGCCTATGAGAGATTACTCATTTAATTATGGGCTGTTTGATCAGTTATCCATAGAGAGTATATCACCTCCAAACCACATTGCACATTGCATCTCCAAAATATTTGTACTGGTTCTATTTATTACAGTTGTCAGATGCTGAATTGAATTTTAAGGTCGACATGAAACCAAAATTGACCCTTTTTTGGAATTTTGCTGTGTTTATTTTGTTTTTATCCATGCACATTATTTTATTTTATTTTTGTTCACGTGCCCTTATAATCTTCCACTTCCCTCATAAAACTCCCAATTACAGTGTAATTTCTTTTCTTCTTAATCTATCACTCCCATTACAACAATAGCAATCCACAAAAATCCAATGACCAATCAATTCCCAATGGACAAAATCATGTCCTGCCCTATTTTTTCCCCTTTTTGTGCCAACTTTAAGCCTTTGGAGTAAAAAAATAGCAGTTTCCTGTTGTGTTGAGAGAAGTCTTCATAGAATTGGGAAGTAATGATTTTAGGGTTGATTTGTATTGATCCTTAAAATATTGAGCCTCCTTTTATGAAACATTTGAGGTTTTAGCGGAGATTATCTGGTTTTTGGGTACAGGTGTATTTGTATGCTGTTTTAGAGAGAGACAATAAGAAACTGGGTCTCCAAATACTCTGTGACAGCTTGTGATTTTGCGGGGATCTGGTTCTAGTTGTGCTGACCTCAGCAAACGCACACAACTGAGTGCTGAACCACAGCAACAGTAACTTTGATTGCAGTAGTGTTGGTTGATCAGTACTAAGGTAACCTTACAAAATGGTTTCTTGGACACCTCCCCTAAATGATTGAAAATATTACAGGAGCATAGAAGCAGATTTTTTCTTTTGTTGGGTCACATTATTTAACAAATCCAGAATAGTCAAGCTTGCCTAATACATCATAGAAGACCTTGCAATGCACTGCAGGTTTGGAAATGTAAGGCATTAGCACTGCCTCCTAGAGGAAAGATGTGGCATTCGCTTTAATTACCCTGACATAGACCTTGAGTTTGATTTGAGTTTCTACATCGCTCCATCATAAAATATCTATTTGTAAACCACTGACTTTCAAAACCCGTTTAAAACAAATTTGAATGCTCATAGTTTTGGAACGACATGTGGGTGCACAACTTTTGTTTGAAATATGCCTTTTCATTTAATATTTAACTTATTTAAGTTAACTTACACACACACAGTATTCTTTAAAAAAAATGTGTGTGTGTGTGTGTGTGTGTGTGTGTGTGTGTGTGTGTGTGTGGTATGTAAGAGGTATGTAAGAAGAGGAGGGGGAGGGAGTGGGAAGGAGTTTCTAAAGGGTGTAGTGAGACAAGTCCTAACCTGCCATTCTCAACATTGGTTGTCGAGCAGGATGGTTGCTAGGCTTTAGCTGGCACCGTCCTTTCTCTGTCTCTTTCACTTTAACATTCAGACTCACAAACAAACACAGACACGCAATGCTCTTTTACTGTCTGTTCTTCATCTGCATTCTGCACTGATCAACTCGTCTTATTTTCAGGATCAGAGTGTTTGTGTACCTTGTGTTGTTTTAGTTTTATGTTGTTTCAGGTGTTTCCCTCAGGCAAGTGCAATATTGGGCCAGATGAACATTTCTTCTCTTGTTTTTCCAGTGGGATTTTAATAAAACATAGATGAGATAACTGTGGTCAGGCAAATATTGTTTTAATGAAATATGTGGACTATTGAATTTCTGGAATGCTCCAAGCTATTTTTGCAATAAGTTATTTTAAACCATTGGTGTACTGATGTAAGTTTGAGTGGGACATATTAAAGAGGTCGTAAAATTATTGAAAATAGCTCTAGTCACATCATAGACATGATTCTTGTTAGTCAAGTTTTCATTCCAGTCTGATTCAGTCCTAATCAGTAACATAACTGTTTTAAAAAGTGGGTGGGTTGGACAGAAGGTTGGGGGTGTGGAAAAAAAAAATGTTGTGAGGAAATCATTTTAAAAAATGCTTTGATTTTAATTTATCGACATCGATGAAGTCATAGAAGTAATGCAATGGTTTCACCCTTACATTTTCTATAATACAATCTATTGTTAGTCACAAGATTCTTAACATTAGTGAATAAATACATAGATCGGTAATAAACATGTATGTGCTGTAATGGGTAGAACTTTTGAGCATGTCAGTGCGTTTGTGAGTACTAATCTGCCATTTAATAGTTTTATATAAAAAAGTGCCTCTTATTTAACACATTTGTATTGGGTAACATCCATTCCGTGAGATGTTTCATAAGTGGTGGAGACTTGTTCCACACTTTAAACCCGCAAACTGCGCCTATGGAGCTGCCGACAATAGAATAAAAGCAATCGATTTCTTAAACAAATGACTGCAATCATTAGTTAACTAAATATTTTGTCATTCTTATCAAAAGTTGTGTTCATATAATTTGTCCTGGGTGTGAATGAAAGGACTGCAGGAACAGTCGTCCATCTCAGTGGTTAAGTCAGTCCGTTAGGGGGCTCCAGTGTTATTGTAGGTGAAAGAATTGAAATGTGTTAGAGAAAGTGCTGTCACGCTTTGCTATTTTCCGCCACAGGCCAGAATCCACAGAAATGGGAGCAGGCGAGGTCACTGTAATGTAATGCCAAAAATCCAAAGCATTCCCTATCCATGACCATTATTATTAAAGAGATTACTTTTCACTTTTTTGGCTTCTGTTCAGAGATATTTCACCCCTCGCTTTAATTTTTAAAAAAAATTCTCAGATGTTATACATATTTAATCAAACGTAAGTTTTGATCACTTTTATCCAACGTTTTTGGGAACTTTTTTTTTTTTTTTCAAGATCAGCAAGTATATACATCTATAGAAATATTAGAGCACCACAAGCTCACTTTTTTAGGACATATTTGTTCATGGTTTTGACAGCTTGCACATTTAAGAGAGGCTCACTCCAAAGCTCCACAAAACTTTAAATAAATCTGAGTGTGGAGGCTGTTTATTTTGGCCACTTGACATTAGAAGGGACCGTATTTAATTTAGTTTGAAATAACAATTGAAAGAGGGGTGACTGTGAGAGTTATTGTGGGAGTTTTCTAGTCTGGAATTCTTCCTCATTCGTCAGAGCGGTGATAGGCCTCTGCTCTGGTGGAATAAGATGCCTCGGCTTTGATAGAGACGTTGGACGGACTGGCGCCAACCAACAGAGGATGAACTCAGAAGTCATGACTCCCCTGTCTAGCATCCAGATATGCTGTGCCACCCACAGTCTCTATCTGTTCCTCCTGATGAAATGATGAATAAGGCATCTGATCTGACTGCATTCGGTCTGGTTTAAAGTTTATCTTGGCATTTCACTTATTCTGAGTGCATTGACCCACTGCATTTGTCATACACTATCATTCAAAGGACTCGTTAAAGGGGTCATGAAATGCATTTTTAAAACTTTTTAAAAATGTTTCCTGATGTGCAATCTTAGTGCTAGTAAGATTTTTCTGCTCAATTGTTACCATTTTCCACCCAGATTTGATTTGGACACTCTGGGAAGGGTGTCTGTCTAAATGTAAACACCCACTGCTATGATTGGCTAACATCTTTGTCTATAAAAAAGTGTTACATGTGGCACTCTCTTCAATTCTGTTACTGCATTTTTACTATTACGACTGTGGAAATTAACTAATTGTGAAAAGTGTTAATTATTATAGCATTTTTTTATAGCAAGGTTATTTTTTATTTTTTTATTTTTTTTGCGATTCTCCCACAATTCTGAAGAAAACATTTGACAAGTTACTAAACAAAATAACATAATTTACACCCAGCTTCTGACAATTTCATTGCTTACATATATATATTTAAAAAATGCATTTAATTTGAAGAAGAAAAAAAATATATACGTATTTGCATGAGTCATGTCTCATTCATTAAGACTTTTTCATTACTGGATGAATCTGCATTTGTGAATGAATCTCTTGAATGAATGATTCAAGGACAACCCCCCCCCCCCCTTTTTTTTTTTAAACAGTCTCTTGTTGTCATCTCTTGGCGTAATAAGCGATGACTTGTATGTACAGTATGTCAACACTTTCAAAAAGGTGATTTTTGCTCTATTTTGATCACTAGATATCAATGTTCATACCAAAACTATAAACCTTTATCCAAGAACACATTAGACCCCCATTTCCATGTTTGTAATGCATAAATTACAAAATGTTTTGTTGAAAATACTTTAAAGCTGCTTATCTGTACATTTTACATGACAGCTGCTCTCTCTCCAGATCAGCGGTAACAGCTCTAATCTACTCCATCGCATTAATGTTTTCTCAGCGCTGAGCAGATGACAGACATATCTGTTGAGCGCATGAATGCAGTGATCTTGTCATTGCAACTTGATTTCTGCACTCTCACAGATGTTTTCCTCACAACTAACCGTGCAAACATGATGTAAATAAGAGATTCATTGTACAGTGTAGACAGCATCATTGATTATAAATGTCCAGAACTCAGCCATTGATAAACTTGCTTAAAATTGCAGTGATTATAAAGGGAATCAAGTTCTTTGATCAAGAGAAACTGTGAAGTTGACCATTTATTCACTGGCTTGATTTACTGACACATAAATTGCAAAAAAACATCTTACTGTACATGGATTATTACATATCAGAAATGAATGAATACAGATCAGGCATTAGAATTAACATGTTTACTTGCATGTTGTGGCATTACTGTCGGTTCAAATCCGAGTCTGTTTGCAAAGCCTGTTAAAAAATTGTGACTGATTCACCACAAACGCATCTGCGGGCCGCAGGCAGGGCCAAAGACCCCCAATGGTGTAGAATTAGGCGTTGATCTGATTCTGCAGAGATGTTCTTTCTTTGCACTATTACGTCATAATTTGATAATTTAGTTTTTTTCGGAGCTTAGTTTCAATGAAAGCGGTTATTGGACAGAGGAAGTTTTGAGTTCTATAGTACAATGGGAGGCAGTGGTTCTGTGGTTCATGTAGGTTGTCTACAAACCGGATGGTTGGTGGTTCGATCCCCGGTTCCACGTGACCAAGTGTAGAGGTGTCCATGAGCAAGACACCTAGCCCCGACGAGCCCCGACGACACCTAGCCCGACGAGCTGGATGGCGCCTTGCATGGCAGATGCCGCTGTCGGTGTGTGAATGAGTGTATGAATGGGTGAATGTGAGGCAACATGTGAAGCGCTTTGGATGGCCATAGGGTCTGTTGAAAGCGCTTTATAAATGCAGTCCATTTACCATTTAGTACAAGGAAAAATTTTTTTTTTTTAATTCATGATCTCTTTAAATTAACCAAAAGTGATAACATTTTATAATGTTAAAAAATTATATTTCAAAATAAATGCTGTTCTTTTGATCTTTCTGTTAATCATAGATTCATGAAAAAATTATTACAGCTTCCACATAAATATTAAGCGGCACAACACAGCACATTTTTGAATGATTTCTGAAGAATCTGGACGGACAGACAGATAGATAGATAGCTAGATTTTGGTGTTTTGGTTTTAATTAATGAAAGGATCTTGCCCTCAGAATAAAAGTTTAATTGTTGCCAAGTGCTCGCACATTACCCATGTACAGGCATGCATGCTGATGACATGTTAATTTTTCATTCCTCTCTTATCTGTTGATATTCTGAGTGTTCAGAATAATGAGCACACTGCTCTCAGACATGATTCTCTTTTAGTTTTAATTGAGAAGCCTTTTGACAGATATTGAAGGACTTGAATATTCACAAGAGACTGAGGTAACACAAATGTATTTATTTGTTTAGTGTCGCATACATATCGCTAGATTGTCCCATAATGGTTTAAGATGTGTTAAGAATTATGCAGTGGGGTCTGCTCTCCAGAAGAACGAAACCTGAGCATGACACTGTAGAGGTCAGCAGAAGTCTGATCTTGCCCTTTACCCAGCTGTCGGAAGTAGAGGAAAATAGCTGGGAAGTTGTCTAGGCACTGGGTCAAGGGTCAGATCAGAATATTGTGATCAAACAGCTGGACGAGACCCAGTGTGTTTCTGTGTTGCACTGATCTGATGTTTTGATCGAAAGGTGTTTTATTTTTATATGGATTTTTTTGTATATTTGTTGATTAGTCCTTGTTTTATGCATTTATTTTAATTATTTATCCTTGTATTCTGCTTGTTTACATTCACATTAGACATAACTCTGTTTAAATGAATAACTTGCCAGTGCAATTTAAAGAAATGAATATGGTATGATGACCATGGTATTATTACCTTGCTACCATCCTGTATTTCTGACATCTCTACTCCCTAGTCTAGCATTCTATCGGTGACTCTAATGACACCACTGGAGGTAACTGACGTTAACTGCTGGGGTCAGAGCCGACTAGCCTAAAGTTATAACCGTAGATTAGATAATGTGTGAGAAACAGATACGCCCCAAGTCTGTAAACTCCATTTCGGTGTTGCCATGGCAGCAGTATGCCTTGTCAGTCATAATAATGGGCACGTCAGTGGGCCCAGGCTGCTCCCAGCCAGTAGCTGTCTGCGTTGAGCTATACTGTACATATAAACACAACATCTACCAAATAGTTCCTCTCTCCCTTTCTTTAGCATACCGACACACTTCGCTGAGATCATCAAGATGCCTTTTGTGGGGATAGAGGCCCTAATTAAAGCATCAGACACTGACTGTTAGCATAGCCAGCCGTAGACCTTCAGAAAGTCTCCAGTTAGTCAGTGTGCGCTGTAAAGACAGGTTAGACCCTCAAAGTACAACTTTAACACCACCAGTGACTCACTAAATGGTTCATAAAATATAAAGATATTGTATGTAATGTGAACGTGTTACAGTATATGCGAATGCACAGTAGAGAGCTGCCGTGAAATAAATGATACAAATGTTATTTTTAAGTTACTCTTAATGTGGGCTAGTCGTTTTATATCTATATAACAATTTGTTCTAGTCCTCGATTCTGATCCATGTGATTTATTCTACCAGTATCAACACGGGAACAGTTTCGTTATTTGTATCACTCCTCTTTCAGCATTTCTCACAGAGAGTGATTTTCCAGGTTAAGTTTTTCATAGAATATTTATATTTTCATGTAATTTTTAGCTGTTTCAATTAGTGAAAAATGACTTTAGCCTAATAGGTTTAGTTAATAACTGTGATGTAGATTATTGTATATCCAATGGAACGTTAAAGGTGTGGTATGTAGGATTGAAATGGGTACTGCAGGCAATTTCAATTTATTGGAGAGTGTTGTTTTCCCCAGCCTCTCCTCCTCAGGCTCGACGCTTACGCACGCAGTTGCTCACGCAATCCATAGTTTTCATGCGTCGTCACACGCTTATAAGAACGCCCACCTGGAGGGCAAAACAAGGCATTTTTGCCATGTTTGTAGTCAGTATTAATGCAGTAAGACAGTGATATTAAAATACAAAATTCAATATACACCTTATTGATTTTGCATACTTTGTACAGGAAAGCAGATGAACACAGAATATTAGTGCAACACAATGTTTCTCGTGAAGTGTTTTCACCATCAAAACCCATTTTAAAGAAAACACATTGCGTTCATATTCTTGGCTCATCTACTCGCTTGTTCATAGTATGGGTCATAAAAAAGCTGTAAACTGAATTTGATATTTTAATATCACTGTTATGTACTTTAAGGGCGGGTTGCACTAATGCAGTTTCTAGCCTATTGTCGGTTCACCCTTCGTCTGCTGCTTGATGAACTATTATTCCCTTAAAGCTGCAGTCCGTAACTTTTTGCACTCTAGTGGTTAATAAACAGAACTGCATGCGTCTTGCGGAAGAACATTGCAGCTGGAGCTACTTCTCTCTGTTTATGTCTATGGCGAGTCACGCAAGGACTGTGCTCCTCCGCAGCGGTACCTGCCCGTCTGGCCTGAAATAGTCCCAATATAAACACTTATTATAAGTGTACCATAATAATTCATGGTAAGACAAAAACACAGTTTGGAAAATGGATTCATGTTGTACATTCTCATTATATAATTTTTGTAAATCTTGAACACAAAAAAAGTTACGGACAGCAGCTTTAACTAAAACGAGTTGATACATACCCCTCTCATCTCAGTGTGTGCACTTAATCGCTCTGTCACGCGGTGACGATCTGATAGCATTTAGCTTAGCCCACTAAGCCCAGTTCATTCACTATGGTACCAAACAGAGATCAAGTTAGAAGCGACCAAACACCTCCACGTTTCCCCTATTTAAATACAGCTATACGAATAGTTGAACGATCAAGTATGATGACATAAAATAAAACGTGGAGCTTTTCTAAGTGGATTAAAAAGGAGAACTATAATGTATGGTGGAATAGCACTTCTGAGAGTACTTCGACTCTGCGGAGTAAAAAGTCCTGGCTGAAACATCCTCCCTCACATCTACCCCTCCCCCCCTATTGACATAAATGGGAGAGGGAGGGGGAGATGTGAGGGAAGATGTTTCAGGCAGGAAAACTATGGATTAACAATGAAAGCCACACTGTAAGTTGATGCGTTGATTTATCCTTGTTTTAAAGGGGGGGTGAAATGCTGTTTCATGCATACTGATCTTTTTACACTGTTAAAGACTTGGAATCCCATACTAAACATAGACAAAGTTTCAAAAGTTAAAGGGGGGGTGAAATGCTGTTTCATGCATACTGATCTTTTTACACTGTTAAAGACTTGGAATCCCATACTAAACATAGACAAAGTTTCAAAAGTTAAAGGGGGGGTGAAATGCTGTTTCATGCATACTGATCTTTTTACACTGTTAAAGACTTGGAATCCCATACTAAACATGGACAAAGTTTCAAAAGTTAAGGTGGACGTTTGATGGGAGTATTTCTTTGTCAAAAATACTACTTCCGGTTAGTCATAAGTTTCGGCAAGTTTTTTGCGATCATGCGTCCCCATTGACGTTAGTGGGGGCGGAATTTCCTTGTATGGGCCTTACGGACAATTCTACCGGAAGCGTGTGAGAGAGAGAGAGGGAGAGAGAGAGAGGGAGAGAGCGAAAGCAACAGGCTATGCCCATCAAAGCGCTCGTAGGCTGCGCTGCACAGGTAATGTGCACAATTAACAATGACATCAAAAAGTGCGTTTTTGGTTGCCAGACCAAGACAGTCCTGCACAGATTCCCCCAAAACCCCGCGGTAAGGCAACAGTGGATGTAATTTGCTTTTCCGGATCAGCAACTGAGTTGCGCGAATGTTTATATCTGTTCGCTGCATTTCGGTGCCGACTGTTTCATAAACATGGCCCAGCATGACGCCGGATTTTCCAATAGCCTAATGCTGAAGGATGGAGCAGTCCCAACGTTAGAACCGCGGGCGGTGAGTTAGACTGCTTCAAATGTCTGTGCTCATCAAGTAGCCCAAACATGATCACGTATAGTTACTATATATATTACTATATATAGAAATTGATCAATGGAGCATGCGATGTGTAGTGCGTGTACATTTGTTTAGCTGGCCACTATATGTGTAACTTTATGTTTGTGTATTGTAAAAGCACTCAACAATACACAAAGAGGGGGGAAATATGTTGAACTAAATAAGCACGCTTCTTCATTCAAATGCGCTACTATTCCGTGTCTATCTATGTAAACACTAACTTAACCTGTCTACACAAACCACGCGTAAACACACAAACACACGTGCACAACTGCACTTCCCACATGTACACCTTCAAAGACAAAAATACGACGATATAATTCAAGTATAAATATGTAAATAACACAAGCCGCTAAGCATATTATATAGTTAGTGTATAACTTGTACCACATAGAGACGTCCTGCTCTAGTCGTTTTTGCTGCTGCTCCTGTTCAACTGCAGCCTCTGGGTCTGATTCCGGATCATAGATGTATGGCTGTATCTGATTAAAAGCCATATTTTTATTTTGAATAAAGTTTTTTCCCCGCTGTTAGGGATGACAGCTTTACGACGCACTCGACGCACTCAACACAATAGCAGCGGCGTGCACACGTCATTATTTAGCTCCGCTCACACGACACGCCCCCACCCGCTCGGCTTTTTTCGGAAAGACTCGGAACAGCGCATCTTTCTTATATAATTATAAAAAAAATAAAGACTTTTCGGAGATATGCAGGATGCAATGCTACTCTATAGGTACTCAAGATTGACATGACACTGACTGAAACTGAGTGTTTCACCCCCCCTTTAAGGTGGACGTTTGATGGGAGTATTTCTTTGTCAAAAATACTACTTCCGGTTAGTCATAAGTTTCGGCAAGTTTTTTGAGATCATGCGTCCCCTTTGACGTTAACGGGGGCGGAATTTCCTTGTATGGGCCTTACGGACAATTCTACCGGAAGCGCGTGAGAGAGAGCGAAAGCAACAGGCTACGCCCATCAAAGCGCTGGCTTGTAGGCTGCGCTGCACAGGTAATGTGCACATAACAATGTCACCAAAAAAGTGCGTTTTTGGTTGCCAGACCAAGACAGTCCTGCACAGATTCCCCAAAACCCCGCGTTAAGGCAACAGTGGATGTAATTTGCTTTTCCGGATCAGCAACTGAGTTGCGCGAATGTTTATATCTGTTCGCTGCATTTCGGTGCCGACTGTTTCATAAACAAGGCCCAGCTCGACACAGGATTTTCCCGATCGCCTAATGCTGAAGGATGGAGCAGTCCCAACGTTAGTACCGCAGGCGGTGAGTGAGACTGCTTCAAATGTCTGTGTCTTTGCCTATGCTCATCTAATTGATCAATGGAGCATGCGATGTGTAGTGCGTGTACATTTGTTTAGCTGGCCACTATATGTGTAACTTTATGTTTGTGTATTGTAAAAGCACTCCAAACAACAATACACAAAGAGGGGGGAAATATGTTGAACTAAATAAGCACGCTTCTTCATTCAAATGCGCTACTATTCCGTGTCTTTCTATGTAAACACTAACTAATCCTGCTGTGCAAAACCGGTCCGCTTACTGTCTACACAAACCACGCGTAAACACACAAACACACGTGCACAACTGCACTTCCCACATGTAACGTTACACCTTCAAAGACAAAAATACGACGATATAATTCAAGTATAAATATGTAAATAACACAAGCCGCTAAGCATATTATATAGTTAGTGTATAACTTGTACCACATAGAGACGTCCTGCTCTAGTCGTTTTTGCTGCTGCTCCTGTTCAACTGCAGCCTCTGGGTCTGATTCCGGATCATAGATGTATGGCTGTATCTGATTAAAAGCCATATTTTTATTTTGAATAAAGTTTTTTTTCCCGCTGTTAGGGATGACGCACTCGACTCAACACAATAGCAGCGCGCTGCTGCACACGTCATTATTTAGCTCCGCTCACACGACACGCCCCCACCCGCTCGGCTTTTTTCGGAAAGACTCGGAACAGCGCATCTTTCTTATATAATTATAAAAAAAATAAAGACTTTTCGGAGATATGCAGGATGCAATGCTACTCTATAGGTACTCAAGATTGACATGACACTGACTGAAACTGAGTGTTTCACCCCCCCCCCCCCCCCCCCTTTAATATGTTCATTGTGCCTCATTCATGAAACACGAACAGAATGAATTTGTGTGTAAATTGTTCGTAAAGCCGCTCTGACGTAAATTTTCGGATTCACAAAAATGTTCGTATTTTCAAAATGTTAGTTGGTACGAAATAAATTTACACCTGCTCCCTACCACGTGTAAATGGTGCGTAAAACATTTGAACGTTCTGTTTTCTAATTTAGGCAAACCGATGACATTGCATTTTGATGCACTATGTAGGGCAGGCCTACCATTATAATATTTCAAGAGTTGATTTGCCCCATCTTTTTTGTTTTGTTTGTACTGTTTAACAATGGGGAATAGGCAGCGCTTGTCACTGTCATTTTTTACAAAGCCGTCCAATCACAGTGGAGGAGGGGCAGGACAAAAACTACGCCGACCAATCGTCCCACTTGTACACCACTTAGCTTTTTACTGCATTTCTAAATTCAGTAATATTCTTTAAAATTAGAAACTAGTTGTAGCACATACTGCCATGGATATTCTGTATCAAAGTATCTCAGCTGGAAAAACGCTGCCCTTGCAAAGCGCTTTCTAGCGCCACCAGCTGGCTGTTTTCAGATGAGCACCAGGTCTTTAGCTGGCTAAAACATGTTTTGGTGGACACGATAATTTAATATTTATTACTAGTCATATGGCCAATTACTCATTTATGCAAAATCCTGTAGCCAAACCAGAGAAAGAAGTCTAGAAGAGTCCACAGCATCCCTGGTCACATCATTTGCAGTTGTAACTCAAGGGCGGGGATTATGCTAATTATGAATGAGTGTGCACGCGCATACTATTTACACATGTTTGGAATTCACTAATATACACACGTTTAACTAACGAATCTGTGGTATACGAAGCGTTTGTGAATCTGGAGGAGAGTTTTCGTAAAGGTCCATTTTATGCGCATATTACTCAGAATTTGCTCATATATTTACAAAAGTTTCATGAATGAGGCCCATTGAGATTTTTAGATGGATGCTGAGGCTTTTTAGGTCTGGTAGAATCTGCTATCTCTGACCCGGGTTGTTCGCTGATTTTCATGGCTGCAATACGATATGTTTTCAGGCCAACTGGCAACCTGCGGTGTTGAAATACTACTTGGTTAACTGGCAACGTACGGTATGGCACAGACCAAAACAAAAACGGACATTCTGACACTAAATGCACATTTCAAAGTAAAATAAACTGGCTGCAGCATTTTTTCCCCTGAGAAACAAGTAGGTGTATTTAGTATGTTTCCTACATAACTGCAAGCATATTATGGTATTTATGCTTTAGTAAAGTGAACAACTTACATACAGCAGCTTTAAGCCACTTTGCCATGCTTTGCACTTAAGATTTAGATTAAAAATGTGACCCAAGAGGATTTTTATATTGGTTGCTTAAAAAAAGAGGATATTTATATCAGCATTCTATGCTTAAGGCTTGTGATATCCAGCTGTGAGAAGTTTTTGATGTGGAGTTGATGGTGGGGTATGCTTATTTTCCAAAAATTCTCTTCCCACCTTCAGCAATCCCACCAGGGTTACGTCTGCTCCAGAACTTTCTAAATCCAGCGTTGACTGCTCTCTGCTCTGCTCCGGGGGGCTGATTCATCCATCTGTGCAGTCAGTGCAGCACTAAATCAGACCTGTTGATTTCTGGATGGCATGTCACATGCCTGATGGGACGAGATATTTTCTGTGTAAGAAGAATGGAAAAATGACCAAAACAGATGTAAATGTCATGCGATGTCATAGCTGCAGGGATCCTTGCGGGGAGCAGAAGAGAAGATGAGCCTGTTGAGTGAACTGTTGTCCAGATTTCAGCTTATGCCATTAATAACTCATAGTTGTCAACATATGGCCCTGGGCTAGTGCAGGTAGTAGTTAAAGCACTGACACATCACTTTTTTTTGCCTTTATTTTTTTCCCCTTTAGACACATACTTGATCACTCTTTGTCACACCCATTGTAACTGCTTGGTTTTGTTCAGACTCTAATTCTCTCTCTGTGTTATCTTAGTATATCTGGACACAAGTATCTATAGCTTTCTTCTGTGTCTTGATTTATGGCCATCTACGTTTGCTGTTGCCAGGCAAGACTTTGTGGGTGTGTGTATGTGTGTGATTTGGGATGAGGGATAGGGTTTCATTTTTACAAGGTGTTGACATGAGTTATAACACATAGAGTCATCCAGACTGCCCGGCAGCCAAGATTCAACTTAGATACATTGTCCATCCAGAGAGCTTATCACTTCATACCCCGTTGGTCCTATTAACCTGTTCGCATTGAAAACACACCATAGAGTGTGTTTTTGTGTGTGGATTTCACAGGTGCACGTTAAATCAACACTAGAAATGTGACACACCCTGTTACTCAACTTTATAAACAAACCAACCTGTTTGCACCCGTCCCTTGTATGCAAATGCATTGCGCCGCACACACTATACGCCTACTTTTTTACCAGAGTTTAAGACTCTTGATATTAAATGCATACAACTAGGGGATGTTATGATTTTGTAGAAAATAAGTGCACTGATCTTTGGCTATAATGATTACAGAGAACATGCTAAGGTAGTTAAGTTTCTTATGTAGTCTTAAAAGTAATATTTTATTCCAAAAATATACATATCAGTCCCGCTCATATCATTCCAAGCTTCTTTGACTTTCATGTGGAAAGGTTTTCTTTTTTCTTTATTTTTCATATAAGAAAGTAAACTTACTACGACCCCCCTCCCTCCCCCTGTTCTTAACATGTGATGCCACATTTGATATGAGCGCTACAGCAGAAGGTATTTTGTTTTTTGTTTGTTGTTGTTGTTATTATTATTATTAATATTTTTGAACTGGAGATGTTGATAATATCATCATAATCCTAATTATCTGTACTTTCAAACAACAAAAATGTTATGGCGTCCTGTCATCAAGACGGTTTCTTTCTTAAAAGTTATTAAATGCGTTTAGCATTTTTTTTTTTATTAATAAAAAAACAATGGTGCTGCTAACTAGAATTTAATCTAAATATTGGCGCGAAGAACATAGCATTACTACTGGTGTGACGTAACTGAAGAGATGAATTAGCATATTTTTTTATTAATATTAGAATGGAGTTCTAATGCATGACAAAATAAATAACATTTAAAATAATTATTGAAGAATTGTTGGCTCTAATGTTAGAAAATGGTATTATTAAAAAAGCTAAAATGGAACATAAGTCCACTCAGGTCCTACCTAGCAGGTAGCTAGGCTAGTGGTATAGTGGTACAACAGTAATATATTTCTGTCAAGTTAAACTTGGATTTTGATGGGTTGCCATGAAGATCTTTAGTTTCTGTGTGTTTATGATATGATGGTAGTTTTTCTATTAAAAAAATTAAACCCTAAAATGCTCATGAAGTGGCTCTTGGAGATGACTTTCATGTCCTCATGTAGTTAGGCTACAGAGGCTGAAAACACAGCGTGTGTGTGGTGAGTGTTTTCTGCATTGCGGAAATCAGAGGGTCTTACATAATGTACCTCAAAATTTGTAGCAAATCACTGAGAAACGTCCTGCTCAAGTCGTCCTTGCAATGGAGGTTCCGGTTGAATATCTAGTTAGACTCGTGCTCGGATTGATATGGTCAAATCTGCATTATTGTAAATGTCTTTACAGTGTTTACAATCGCTAAGCTATAGGTAGCCTCCGGATAGGATCTGAAGTTCAGTTATGGTAATGGCCATTTAACTTTTAAAACATGCACTTTATACTGTAGATTAATCACAACAGACTGGGCCGTCTGGCCAATCAGAGCAAAGTTGGCGTGTGGAATGTTTGACAGTTTTTCTTTTGGCCTTTCTCTCACTACTTTGTAAACTTCCTCAAAGTTTCACAAAGTAATCTCTTTGTCAAAAAACTACATTTAGACACTTAATTTCAAGGTTTAAAAGATAAATATTTATTAATATAATATCAGTCAAGTGTGTCCTTTAAGATTGCATTGAATAACTGTTGCGAGGTGTTTATAGTCCATATACCCAGTGTCCTCTGCAAAAGACAAAACAAAACAGAAATAGTCTTCTCTCTTACACATCCACACACTCTCTATTGTGCCTATTTAAGGTACTAGACCCTATATGCATCCATTTCGGTTTCATTGTTTATATGGGACCGAGCAGGTTTTGAGAGTCGATATCCTACCCAGCACCCCCACATGACATGCTATATGTGTGGCCGGGTATTCTCACATGTATGCTGCTGTATCTGTGGGGGTAGAGGGGCATTTTAAGGGGTAACCAAACTCCCTCACTGGCACTGGTGTGAAAATCTAACACGTCCCTGCTGGCTTTTGAGCCGCTTTCAAATCTCTCACCTACCAAATTAAAAGCTGACGTCTTGCCTTTGGAAAAAGATCTTTTGTATAGTGTTTGTCTTGCAGATACAGAGAGATGGCAGGGGGCAATAGTAAACGGGCTCCTTCCAGGCTCCATATGCCAGACAGCTGATTGTAAAAAGCCGACATCTAATCCTGCTACCGTGCGGTTCATCCGTCAACTCCGACCCCTCCCGGTGTGAGGCTGGAAGTGTCTCGTCAGACTGCCAGATGATGACCTGGTCTGGACTTGAGACTTTAATCTCTCAGAGATTAATGGTTGTAGCTTTATGTGCGGCCGTGGCTGCGGAGGGGGATGCAGTATGTGCCAGCAGCACTGAGGTTCCTCTCGTTTGGCCGGCCTTGTTGCTCATGGGTGTCACCGTAACAGTTACTCATGGACTAGATATGCTAGGATGGTTTATTATTAGCAGTTCTACCCCAATCAGTCATTAGAGGAAGGTCTGAGGGTCAAAAATAAAGAGGTAACGGCTTGTCTGCGTGCTGTTTACAGGGATATTTTAGACCTGGAGGAGCGCACATATTTACCACCAGAGGTTGAATAACCTTGTCATTTCGGATAGTGGAGCAAAGCAGATAGAGACAGAAGGAGAGGAGCAGGGAACTGAAAGCAGCCTAGATTTAGAAGATAGAACCTGCGCAGACAGGAGGACGGTCTGACAAAGAGGGGAAGAGACAGACTCGGCCCCGAAGGAGGAGCTGCTGTCCCGGGGCTGGTCCCTGTGCTACAGCGGCTCTCTGTTTTGTGTGTTTGCATCGTTTCTCATGCCGTGATGAAGTCTCGGGGAGAGGCTGTGGGCTGGAGAGAAGTTAGAGGACTCTGCCGAGGTTTCTGGTCCCCCTACGAGGCGCTGGCTGCCTGCTGGAGAGGGGGATTTATCTGAAGACCACAAACACACACAAACACTCGCTGGCTGAGTGTTTATTTTGTCAGGCAGGCAAAAGAAGAACTTGTTCTTATTTCTGTACTTCTCCTGAACACTGCAAAAGGACCACCAAGATGAGTCGATGGCTCAAATGCACCTCCATGTACTTTGTATGTATCAAGAGATTTCTAGTAGTGATTTTTCACTTAAACTTTTCTCCCTTCTTTTAGTCTTGTATAAAAAGGCTTTTTGTGTGCGTGTGTGCGCGTCTGTGTGTGTGTGTGTGTTTGTGCGTGTGTGTGTGTGTGTGTGGCCTCAGTGTGAGACATTGACTTATAGCCATCTCTATAAATTCAAGGAATCCAGGAATGCTGCAGGATTCTTTAGAGATTGAATTGTTGCCTGAGATCTTTGGAGCTCAGAGGTCTTTTGAACAGCTTGTGTCAACTTGTGTGATCATGCCAGGCTTAAAAGTATATTTTTGTTGATTCTTTTTCTTTTTTTAATTACATTTTTTTTTTGTATTAGATTTGCTAAAAAAATACAAAGTATAGATTTCCTTTTTATGTATCAGTTCCAGGTTTTTTTTGTATTGGCATTCAACACCAATTATGGATTTCCAGTAGATGCAGATGTTAGATATATGAATATGAGAGTATGTATATGTGTTTACCATGCATCTTGAAATGTTACTTTATTTTAAGTATGCACATTAACAAAATAAAATAAAAATTATGACTATGTATGTAGAATTACGGAGTGATCTTTTTGTACATCACTACCATTAGCTTGCGAAAATATAATCAGGCCTATAGGGTCTCGCATAGTAAAACCATTTTTCCAGTTTGTGGGTGACTAATGCTGTCATCTTTTTTTTTAAAAGACCTCAAGCCTTTCATTTCCTGTTACGCTTTTAATGTTGGAACATGTGATGTACAGGAGTTGTTCACATTCCTTCACTCAGCTAATTACACTAGTGATCACCACCCTGATCATTTAAAGTCATGAATAATAGGTGTCACCTCGGCTGACACTGCTGTCTTTGTGCATATGCTGATAATTCTCTTTCTCACTATCCTGTAGAACACAGACTGGAATAAGTATGATGACAGGCTGATGAAGGCAGTGGAGAGGAGGGAGGTGGACAAGGTCGCAGCAGTGCTTGGCAAGAAGGGCATCATCCCTACCAAACTCGATGTAGAGGGCCGCTCTGCGTAAGTTCCCATCACTAGGGATGGGTCACAATGGTTGACCAGTCATCCAACAACTGACTAGAATAGACTAATGTTAAGGACAACTAGTTTATCTAGATTTGTGTGTGTGTGTGAGAAAGTGTGTTAAGTTAAACAGTCCTACATTTCAAAACCTTTTTTTCAGAACCCTGTATTCTGATCCCCTTTGCGAGCTGTGTAATTGTTTAACATAAGAACACGTCCCTAAGAAACGTGACCTCACTTGGTGGGATTAACCCAAAACCAGCCTAATTATACAGGGCATCCTTAAGACAGATTAATCGACTAGGCAGCATACCAATTAGCCTGCTTTGAAAAACTGTCGTTTTGCACATCCCTGCCTATCACATGCAGTACACACACTGTGGGGTTATTTATAATAGTCACATAAATCTCATATATAATACTCGCATATAAATCTCACATACATCCACACTCTTTAGTTCTGCATGTTTTTTTTAAACCTGTAATTAAGTTTTCTGTAATAGTATAGGCACAATAGGGTTCAAAAGTTTTCATTTTAGGAAAAAAATATATAATTTCTTCTCTTGAATATGATCTTCAACTAACCCTTTTAATATACTGCACCTCTTTATCATACAGCAGGCACTAATTGTCACTTCATTACCTTCCCTAGGTATTTATGCATATATTTGCATTTATTTATGCTTTTGTTTATACTTTTGTTTTTATTTATGCTTTTCTTTTTTCTTTTATAAGTGGTAGTGATGGACTGGTTTGGGGTCATTCTGTGTCAACTAAAGTAATGAAAGTATATGAAAGTAATACATAAATAAAGAAGAATGCATTTACAACATAATCCTTTGTATTGTAGAGGAGGTAAAAATGACAAGAATCAAAAAGATGGCAGCATCATTTTATTTTTTACACAAAGATTGGTAGGTCTGTTAGTTACATCTGTTGACTTTAGCAATCTTTGTTGCATTATATGCCAATAGTGACAGTTCAAAAATGGGGGGGGGGGGGGGGGGGGTAACACTTATGGTTTAATCCCAGAGATATGAAGATCTTAATGTGGTTCCATGAGTTAATTGATTGGTTTTAGTGGTCCAAGACAAAATGTGGGTCACTTTGCATACAGCTGATACTTTGTTCTTTTTAAGAGGAATATGTAAACAACGAATAATGTAGAAACTAGAAATATATCATTATTTTCCATCAACAACTGTCTTGATGCCATGAATGTTATTTTTCCGAAGTTTGTGTGCCTGTAAAAGTATTAAAGATATATTGATATCCCTCTAGATTCTAAATCTTAATAAACTTTTCTTTTGGAATCTTCATTTTTAATCTTTAATCATTTTTAAACAAGTGCTTTCCCCAAATTTTAACTGTCACCATTGGCATATAATGCAACAACGATTGCTAAAGTCAACAGATTTTACAAATAGACCTATACCAATATTCGTGTAAATATATAAAATAATGATGCTGCCATCTTTCTAAAGTCATTTTTACCTCCTCAAATTTGTCTTCGAATCTATCAACTAGCTCCGCTTCACCTTCTCCGTAGCTCTGGTTGGTTGTAGCGCTATCCTATTGTGTGCAGAGGAAGTTTGAAAGGCACTTATCCCGCCTCTTGGATAGAGCCCAGTTAGGCTCAGCTTGTTTGGCACTGATAGGCCAATGTTTTTGTCCAATCTGGGCTGAGATGTTTTGTGCCTGGCCAAGGATTTAAGTTAAGATTGGAAAACATGTTGTGATCAGATATGCTTGACCAGGCGCAGAACAGAAGAGCCAGAACATCCGGAACTCGAAGTTAACACGACAGTTTCCTTCCTAAACTCATGTTAACTGCTTATGTAATCTTCTGAAAACTCCCAGTCCAGAGAGCTATAGATGATGCTGCTTTATTTTGGGATGAATGCAAGAAAAGCAATTTGGGTTAGAGGTGAATCGTTTAACCTTGTTATTCGGAATCACTGATTGATGTTTCACATTATTAAATGACTACACTGTAGACTTCAACACTATCAGATCAATTGCGTCTTTTCCTGTTTTAGAAAGCCACGCTGGCCTCCCGTCCATCCCTGATGTTTTTAAGGCTTAGATGAACTCATTTCAGCTTGATTTAACCACAGCTTTGTTTCATCCCCTCATTTAGTCCATAAGATTCCCCTTTGGGTATTTTTATCATAGTGTGAGATTCTTCTTGCTCAGTTGGATGGAGATGAGCTTGACTTGTAATAAGGTGCTAGAATTTCTCAAGACTAAATCAAGTGCATTCGCCACCATCACAGTCGTCAGGTCGGTGTTAGTGTAACAGAGCTCAATTAATAAACACCAGCCTGTTATATGAAATGGATGTCTGTGCACCCTAATGGTTGCCAAAGGACCTGGACATGAGCGTATGCAGTCTTTTTGTGCATAGTCTAGTAGGTCACACATGTTGGAATTTGGGATTTGGAAATCCTCTGTTCATATATAGCAGGACCCCACATGCAGACTGCATATCCAGCCTGTTATTTTCTTCACCGGTCAGAATAGCTCAGAGGGAGGACAGACCACAGGGCTTGTAGGGTGTAATACAGTAGTTCTAGTGGGTAAATTGGTAACATGCATTAGTGCAGTATTTTTGCCATGTGGCCAGTTGGAAATGAGCAGATTTCTCTGTTAATGTTTAAATAAGAGCATGGCATGAAACACACCTGCTTGATGGTTAGTTCACAGGAAACCTAGACTAAGCCTTCTTGAGACCATGAGTTTTGTTTCTTTAACACACCCACTTTTGAAAATAGATTTATCCAAGATCTGTAATAAATAGCTGACAAGTGTCAAAATTTGATTTTGATGCATGTAAAATAAGTTGACCAGTAACTTTGTTAGGAACTTATAAAATAATACATGGTTTAACATGTATAGCATGCATATTACATATCACTTTCACTTTAGTGACAATATGGCCTGAACTGTTTGTCAAATATTACAATAGAGAATAGAAAAATGCTACAAATGTTACAATTGGAAAAACAATGGAATTGTCCATTTTGGCAAAAGTAAAAAATTGTTTTTGCCTTTTAATATAGTGTATATGAGAAGCAAAAGAAAAGTACAGGAAGAGACAGTGGAGTAGGATGAACTTAAAACAGTGGTGTTATTGTGAACTAAACCTAAAACTATTCAAATGTTGTTGTTTTTATTTAATATTATGTTATATTGTTATATTTTTTTATTGAAAACTAATGCAAAATTCATGACCCGTAAGGCATATATGTCACTAGTACATTTTCAAATTTTTTAGTTAATTTTGGACCCTGAATTTGCACAGAAATTTCTCTGGAAGCTCAGATAATTATTTTTGAGTTACTTAAAGTTTTGCTGCTGCTAGAGGCTTTTAGCTGCCACTGAGTCGTGTGTTCATTAAAGTATTAAAATTCCTAATGCATTCCAGATTTTTCAGATATTCAAATGTTTTGAAATGGCTTTTGCTGAACTGCAGAGACTCTGGCGACAGACTAGTGCAGCATGCAAAAGTCTTGTTTTGAATTCAAACTGACCTCCCCCCCACCCCTCTCTACCTCCTCTAAAAATACATAATGTATCTTGGAGCCTCAGATATGTGAGTCAGCCAAGGAGTTGGAGCCAAGCTAGAATGACATGTCTGGGTCTTCGTGACCATCTGAGCCCTTCAGTCTCTTCTAATCACCAAGGGGCGCGTCCATAATAACAGCCACCTTCTTTCCATATACCTAATGTTATTGCATAGAGTTATTTTTTCATATGAAGTCACATTTGCAGGAACCCGTAAGAGCAATGAGCTGTGACTCCCTTTGGGGGAATTATTTAGACATTTAAAAAAATCAAATGTAAGTTTGTAGTAGTTGAACAATGTGGTTTTGATGGCTTACACAAAAGCAATCATAACCAATGTTGTATGAATTTTCATAAAAATATGGTTTCAAAAAGTGACTTGCACTGGGCATTTTGATGAGAGTCACCATATTGCTGAAATGGTATTAACACACACAAGACATCTTCTCTTTCCTCAATTCTAATAATAAGTCTGACTTTTTTCCTCTCAAATTGCCACCCATCATCTCTCCATGGGTGGTTGTTTTGGGACAGTGTGTGGAGTTATCCACAACTTCACACGTCAAGCTTCAGGTCAGGGGCCTGTCTACATGTTTGACTTTTCACCATCAACACTGTCTTAAATAACACAAACACAGGTGAACATCTGCACGTCTATCTTATCAACATCTCAGAGGACATTCTCACCTCTTTAAACTGAGCTCAAAAAATCTATTCTGAATCTTGTGTGAATGTGAATCAGTTAAGAACATTAATCTTGCATCTAAAGCAGTTATAGATATTTTACATGGTCAGCATTACAATAATGAAAGTATATTTATATGAATAAATAGTATGCTCATGTAATTTAAAGTGAAAGGTATTGCGTGCAGATGCATTTAAGGGGGGAGAGAGTTTCTCTTGATGGTGGTCCTTTCCTCCTCTACAATGCTGATGACAGTGGTAGGAGCAGGCATCAATTTTTAGCATGCATTCATCTGTTATTCTCTCTCTTTCTCTCTCTCTTTTCTCCAGGTTCCATCTTGCTGCTTCCAGAGGACATCTCGACTGCCTGAATCTCATTCTTAATCATGGTGTGGATATTACAGCCACGGATGCCACAGGTGAGGATGTTGCTCTAGATGAGTGTGCTCATCTAGCTTGTGAGTTGGAATACTAGAGAACACACATAATGATAAACATTATTGTTAATAATTTTGTGTAAAAGAGTGAATTTCCTTAAAGGCATAGTTTCCCCAAAAATGTTTTTCCAAACTAATAAGACTTTTATTCATCTTCAAAACACAACTGAAGCCATTTTGGTAACACTTTGCAATAAGGTTGTATTAGTTAATATAATTATACAAAGATTAACTAATGCTGAACAGATGCTGAACTAATGCTGATTAACTAATGTCTATGGTTAATTAATGTTAACTAATGAATTAACTAATTGCACTGTTAATGTGAATAGATGCATAAATATATCTGAGTTTAGATGAACTAATGCTGAACAGAGGTGTTAATTAATTTAAACTAATACAACGTTATTGTAAATTACGAAATGTTTAATGAAACCTGAAAGATTTCTTTCGCTTCATTGAAAGTTTGTTCCACCAAAACGTTGTCGCTTTGAAAAGTTCATGAAGAGATTGTAATAGTTTTAAGTTAGACTTTTATTCACATTTAATCATTGATAAATTATTCAAATGCCCAATGCATTCCACATTTATCAGATATTCAAATGTTTTAAAATGACTTGTTAAACTACAGAAGCACAAACACATAGGAGCTTCTGCAAGAACCATTGATGTACTCGCATGTCAAGCAAATATAGTTCAGAGATAGTGAGCTCATTATCAACTGACACCTATAGAAGAACTGTTTTATGTAAAATGGGAATACATGGGGTGTGTTTTTGTTATGTTGACATTGGTCTAGAGTAGACAAGCAGTTAAGACTGTTTCACCTGGAACACTTTTGTTACCTAATGGTTCCTGTTGAATTGTTGTTTTGTTCTTGTAGGAAAAAATGCCTTACACCTGGCTGCCAGAAATGCCCAGTCACTGTGCGTGCAGAAACTACTCCAGGTAAAGCTGTTTTTCCCAACCAACTCAGTTGAAAGTAGAATGTTGAAACTGAATTTCTGCTATATTTTATCCTCTTTTTGACGAGGTTTTCTAAGGGCTGTGGTGATACGAACTTCAGAGAGGAATATTTACAGCCTCCATTGTAGGACTATGCCAATACAAACATATATCAATGTGTCCTGGTTCTTATTCTCACTATACTGTCAATATTAGGTCGGAATTTTTATTTTTTATAATTAGATTTGCACTCGGTCAGTTCAAATCATATTTTCAGTGCAGTCCAAAATGTACGTTTTGAGATGCTATATTGATTAAAAGTAAATCAAACAATAAAAGAGGAACATACTATTGTGTTACATGGCAATGACACTTGAATCATGACATATACACTTCAAAATTTTGGGGTTGGTAAATTTATGTTTTTGAAAAAAGTGTGTTATGCTCACTAAGGCTGCATTTATTTAATAATATTTAAACTTTAAAAATATTTGAAATGAATACAATTTAAGATATTAATTTATTTTTTATTTAATTTCATTTTATATATTTTAATATATAATATATTATAATATATATATAATATAATATTAAAATATAATTAATTTCTGTGATGGCAAAGCTGAATTTTCAGCATCATTACACTAGTCTTCAGTGTCGCATGATCCTTCAGAAATCATTAAAATGCAAGATGGAAGAAAAAAAAGATTTAATGCTCAAGAAACATTAATTATTGTTATCAATGTTGAAAATAGTTGTTATGCTTAATATATTTGAATTGAAATACAATTGTGTTTTAAACTGCGTTTAAAAAAAAGTTTTATGATGTTTCCTGGGGTGCACTTATAATATTAGAACATTTTTGATTGAAAAAAACAGACATAGTTTTTTAATAAAATAAATTTTTCCTTCCCTGATTTAGTCTTCTGCTCTGAACGCTCCATTTTAAGGGGCGTGACTGCTGTGAGACTTAAAGGGATAGTTCAACCTATAAATTAAAATTGTCATCATTTTACTCACCCTCAAGTTGTTCCAAACCTGTATGAGTTTCACAATGCAAACGCGATATAGTTAAGAGATTAGTTGAATAAAACGTCCCTGTAGAGATTCCCTGTTAAATGCGTCACCGATAAATTCTCATCGTTTGATTGACAGCTGCAGCGAACTACTCCAACGATTGCTAAGGGAGCTTTATTTGATTGATTGCTTTATAGAATTGAATCACTGTTAAATAACAGATTATTTTCATCCGAAGAGAAACAACTCAAGTTTACGTTTAGTCACTAGTTTGATTTACTGACACGCAGACAAAGAACATCTGACTGTACATGAATCATTACATTTCAGATTAGGCATTAGAATGAATAGTTACTTACATGTGCATTACTGTTGAGCCAAGGCACTGCACAATATTTTGTAATCCTCAACAGTATGTTTATTGCTTGGTAGCTGGACTAGGCCTATGTTACATGTGCGACTCGGTGGGCGGGGCTAAACAGGCAGTGATTAAGTAGACGTTGTTCTTTTTCTGCAGAGGCGGTGTTTCAAGTGTTAGCACATTCTGAGATGTCTCATTTCCTGGTGTCTCATTTCCTGGTGTCTTTTCTTTGACTGACAAGGAAGTTTTCAGCTCTGAAACGTACAGGATATTCTTATATTTCCATGACCTTTATGTATCAAAAGCTCAAGGGAAAATGTATTTCTCATCACCCCTTTAAAAAGAACAGCATTTAATTGATTTAAAAAATGTACCCCCCCCCCCCATACACACACACACACCACCCCACTTCTTTCACAAAATAATAAACAGATGACCTGAATTCAACTGCATAATGCTGAACCTGACATCCTCATTTTGAAAAAAAATGATGCTGTTTGAAGGCAATTTGGGCAGAGCTTGTTTACAGATACTGTTTAATTTAAATCAGTTAATCCACTAACACATTTTGCAAGAGGGTAAAGCTCAAAATAATTAAGATGGGAAATGATTCCTATCAGTTGCTCGTTGATGACTCTAACAACAGCGTCTTTGTCGCAGTGATTTGTTGGTGTTAATTACTTGTACCACAGGGAGCAAAATTAGAAAAGTCTGACTTGACTAATTATGTACAAATGAGTCTTCATATATAAAAGTTTGTTCAATGCTTGTTTTTGAAATCACTGGTATAACACTTTCAGCTGCCAGCTAATATAACACATAATCCACCATAATGCTCTGTCAGTGTTCTGACTGCGTACTGCTTATGCAGACAACATTGAGTGACTGAATGAGAGTATTTTCCGGGTGTCTGCAGTGTTGACAGGTTTCCTGTACTGTAACCTGCAGTCTATATTTCTAATGCCGTCATCATGTGCAATCTGAACCTGGCTCCTAGAGCCCATCAGATAGTGTTACCCAGGACACAGTTAGCCAACAGGACCATGTGACCTTGCTACTGGTTTTGGATGCTGTTGCTAGAGTATAAGGGGTTTTTATAGTGACTGAAGTCAGAGGAGTTGTTTTGTTAGAGGTAGCAAAAAGATGTAGAGAAAGTATTGGGCTTGAAAAAGTAGGGCATAGAGTGCAATATGGAGAGTAAGAAAGATTTTAGAAATGAGGGCACAGAGTGGTGGGATACAGACCACTGAGGCCAGTATCTTAGCAACACTCTCCTTTGCTTGACCTGTTTTTACTTCTTGGGTTCAAAATCAAAGATTCAAACTAGAGTCTCACACACCGGTGTCGTTCTTTGTTTTTATGTTCTTATTTTGAGAAGAAATCAGTTGCCTGGAATGTTTTTGTAAGTTTAAACTTATCCTCTGACCTTTTAAAGCTCAGTATATATAAAGTGTTGAATGGCCTGACAGTGTGTGTGACCAGTGTTTTGTTTTTCAGCACAATTGCCCAGTGGGAAATGTGGACCTGCAGGGAAGAACAGCCTTGCATGATGCTGGTAAGCAAAAACGTTTTGTACGTTTTGAGATTTTGTTGAAATTGAACTCAGCTGTCAACTCTATTCAACCTGACTTTGGCTTTCCCACTCCCTCCATTTCCTCTCCGTTTCCATTCCTCCTTTATACTGCCTCCTTCAATGAGTAGTGAAGCAGAGGATGGAGGCAAGGGGTAGTGGATGGACATTTGAAAGGAATTCTTTGAGGCGGCAGCAGTCGTAATCAATAAGATGTAGTTCATGGAATTATTTTCCTTCCCTCAGAAGGCTTTCATGTAAGATTTAGAGCTGTTGCTTAGTGCCCAGTGGAGAGTTTGGATTTATTTATTCATATTATTTTTATTTATTTTAGTGTGATGTCAGATGAGTCTACTGAATCTAATTGGGATGCTTCGGGGAAATGTTTAGGAATATTATTATTGTTTGTCTTTTCAGTCATGGCAGGCTGCGCTTCCAGCGTGAAGCTGCTCTGTGACAGCGGGGCATCAGTTAATGCCAATGACTTTGTGAGTTCATATGTGACTTGTTGAATATTTAATATCCTGATAACATTTTTTACATTTTTTAAATCTTTTTATCTGGCCAAATGTTCCATATTTTTTTTTCCCCCTCAGATATACTTTAACCTTAAATGTTCTCTCTGATTTAGATCTTGAAAATGTGTACTTTTATATATATATATATATATATATATATATATATATATATATATATATATATATATATATATATATATATATATATATATATATATATATATATATATATATAATATGTGTGTGTGTGTTTATAGGATGGTCGGACCCCATTAGTGCTTGCCACTCAAATGTGTCATCCGCACATCTGTCAGCTGCTTTTGGAACGAGGAAGTGACATCACAGTCAGAGACAAACAGAATAAGTATATATATCACATTCATATTTCTCTTTTCTTGTTTTTGCCAGGCATGCTTTATTCAGAAATTTAATACTCTGACTTCTCTTTAGCTTTATCTAACTTGTTTTTAATGCAGTTGTTGGCACAGACATTTTTTTAATTAAATGTTCAAGGCTTCTGGCGTCAGCCGCTACCAGTTATTTCAGCTGTACAAGAACAGTCTGTCATGCTGCTTTTTAATTTGATTTGTTATCGTAATCATAAACACATTGGGTTGTAGTGTAAGTAGATTACTGTATGTTATTCATTCAGTTATTAACCTGGCGGCTAATGAAACTGAAGTCTCATGCATTCACAGGAAACAGGTTGTTGTTCTTAAAGGGATACTTCACCGCTTTTTCATATTGAACTGTTATTCCCTTAACTAAAACAAGTTGATACATACCCCTCTCATCTGAGTGCGTGCACTTAATCGCTCTGTCGCGCGGTGACGATCTGATTCTGCATTTCTGCAATCTGCATTTAGCTTAGCCCACTAAGCCCAGTTCATTCACTATGGTACCAAACAGAGATCAAGTTAGAAGCGACCAAAGACCTCCACGTTTCCCCTATTTAAATACAGTTACACGAATAGTTGAACGATCAAGTATGATGACATAAAATAAAAAAAGTGGTGCTTTTCGAAGCGGATTAAAAAGGAGAACTATAATGTATGGTGGAAATAGCACTTCTGAGAGTACTTTGACTTTGCGCAGTAAAAAGTCCTGGCTGAAACATCCTGCCTCACATCTCCCCCTCCCCCCCTTTTGACAGAAATGAGAGAGGGAGAAAAGCACCAAGTTTTATTTTATGTCACCTTACCTGATCATTCAACTATTCGTGTAACTGTATGTCAATAGGGGTAGGATATGTATGTAAACGTGGAGGTGTTTGGTCACTTCTAACTTGATCTCTGTTTGGTACCATAGTGAATGAACTGGGCTTAGTGGGCTAAGCTAAATGCTATCAGATCGTCACCGCGCATCAGAGAGATTAAGTCCACGTACTGAGACGAGAGAGGTATGCAACAACTTGTTTTAGTTAAGGGAATAACAGTTTAATATGAAAAAGCGCTGAAGTATCCCTTTAATAGTTTAGAGAAATCTCAGAAGTACTTTTAAACGTCATTGTCCTCTGAATGATGTGTTTTTGTCTCTGTTCACTCAGAACAGCGTTGATTCTGGGCTGTGAATATGCGTGCAAGGATGCCGTGGACGTTTTGTTGAAACATGGCGCTGATGTCACTGCTGTGGATGGTTTTGGCCACGACAGTTATCACTATGCACGACTGAGCAAAAACCAGGAGCTTGTCTCTCTTGTCAAGAGTTATCTGGACAGTGCCACAAAAGGTTTGGTTATGCTTCCTGTTTTTATAATATATCTCTCCCATATGTCTACAATGTTAGAGCTGTAGAGCAGTGCTTAAAATTGAATTGAAAGCAATTAAAATGTACCTCAAAATCAAAATCAGTAAAATGACATGGTCTGAATTGTATAGTGACCGTGTCCAGAGATTGTAAAGTTTGATTGGATGCACAATTTTATGGTTAGATGCATTTAATGTGCATCAAGTATTATTATATTAGAACAGATCATAGTCTAAAACTGCAATCTAATATGCTGGACAGTCACGTAAATGAGAGGGAAGGCACAAAAGGTTATAATGTAGTCCTTCATTGCAGATTTATGGACCGAGAACCTTTTGGGTGATGTGTCCAGAATAAGCACTCTAAATAGTCATAAAGGCAATAAACGAACAGAGCGAAGAGAAGTGATATCTGATGATATTTGAACAGTAGACCAACATTATTATAGTAACATTGTCCCTATCTCACCTCATTACTTCCGTTGTTCCATTCCATTATCCTTTGCATTTAAGTGATGTTTTTTTTCCAGTATGTGGATGCTCTTTCATATATTTGAAACTTTTTACAGAGGCTGATGAAAATGTCTGCCATTTTTGGTGGAAATCAGTTTTAATGCAATTTTTGCAAGGTTTTTAACCCCCCTTCCCTGCAGTTCACATGACTTTGTTGCATCATTTTTGGTGTGAATAAGCCTTTATCAGATAGTAAGGCAATAGAGAGATCAAAGCCCCAAGAGCTTATGAAGCACGCTCCCTTAGAAGAGTGTAGAGCAGTGTCTTGTCAGCTTCATGCTTCAGAGTGAAAAGAATGAGCTACTCACTCACACATATCATAGGTCATGAGGGGGAAAAAACAACTCAATACTCCAAAATAATAAAAAAAAACCTCAAAAATAATTTTTTATATCGGTTGTTTCATGAATTGCTAATTAATGATTACTCATTTGTATTCACAGCAAAAGAAGCTGCCAAGATGGAACAGAGAACGAGACGGGTATATACAGCATTTTCACCTTTGTTTTATTATGACCATCTCCCTGTGGATGAGAGTTTAATAAAATACTGTACAGTTTGTACTCAAACACAAGGTTAAAACAGTTTCCCCTTGCTGATTAAATTTTGTTAGTATCTCAGTTTTATTACTGGACTGATACATTTTTCCCCACACATACTGCACAAAGAAAGGCTACCTTTTTCTCATTATAATTTCACTGAAGCCGTCTATAGCGGTGAAACTCCAATCATACAAATGGGGTTTATAATGCAGAGAGGTTCTTTGTTTCTCATTTTTATCTATAATAAATGGAAAGTAAATTATTTCAGGCTTATATAATTTCTTATCACAAGCTAAGTATCAATATCTTGATGATGCACTTATCTGACCCCACCTGCATTAACAACTGCAATTCTGTGGCCATTTTTACACACTACTGCCACCCAGTGTTCGATTAATGTAAGGCAAAATACATTTTTCATATAAAAATATAAACCATATCCAGTTATCCACTTTTTAATTATATGCACTTCAATTCTAGGGTTAAAGGATAAACAAATTATACAAGAGCTGTACGAGGCATCAATTTTTAAACAAGCTAAAAAAATTGTTGCTGATGACACATATTTTGCACATGTATTTTAATTTGTTACCATCAGGGAGACTATTTAGGGTTTTGAAGTATAAGTCAAAAATTATTTCGTGCCAACTGCGGTCAAAATCTTAAATAGAGAATCTTATGTCTGTTATATAATGCTGTATTTTTATATTAAAATTTAGGCTTTTATGTATGTATGTATGTATGAATGTATGTATGTATTGTCCTATTGTACACTGGCCGTGTCACGATGTCTAAGACATATTTCCCAGTAATGGGACAATAAATTCTATTCTATTCTATTCTATTCTATTCTATTCTATTCTATTCTATTCTATTCTATTCTATTCTATTCTATTCTATTCTATTATCCTGATATTTACTAATGTTCACTAATGTCATAATTTGTCAATTTAAAAAAATGTGACATGCTGTAATGATCAGAGACAGCTCGTTTCTTTCATTGGAATTTGTCAGTAGTGTATGAAGAGCAGCTGTTTCTGCCCCACAGCACACTTTTGCATCTGAATAATAGTGTTCTCTAGTAGTGTGTATGAATTAATTCCGCCCATCTGATAGGACTAAAATGATAACAATACAACATTTTATTGTTGAAATTAGTGTTTCTCAGACTTGTAACCACTCCACTGATTTACAAAGATTTCTTCTTCTTCTGTGCTCTTACCAAGGATTCTGAAACTATATTAGAAAATAATCCTGGCCATTTTGCGTTGGATTGATAATTTTATTTTCTGTCTGTGTCAGTTGCAGTCTGTGGAGATGGCGTCTGAAACCTCTAACCATGAGAAGATCATTCAGGTGAGGGCTTTTTAACTCCATGACAGTTGCTAGTAAATTGTTCATCTTTTTTGTTGTTGTTATTATACCAGGACTTACACATTATTTTACCTGCTTTTGTGTTGGTTATTATGGTTGTAAGAAATGTTTTGTATTGTGAACTGTACATTTAATACAACTGAGTGTGCATTCATTGACTGTGTCTGTAATTGTGTAAACGCTTTTGTGTTTTCTAGGACCTGGAGAAAAAGAATGAGAGTCAACAGGAGTCTCTAAAGAAGGTCCACCAGGAACAGAGGACGCTTCTAGATAAAGTTAACATGCTTCAGCAGCAACTCAGCCAGGTGTTTCTTCAGTCTTTTCATAATTGGCCAATTTATTTGCAAGCCTGTGCCTTACACAAGTGTTTTCAGCACTGCAATAAATTGAAGCCAAAATACTCATCTGTACTTATCTGAGCAGGTGGTTGTGTGTGCTCTGCAGACATCTTGTGTAATGCATTTTCTCTCTCTCTTTCTTTTTGTTTTCAGGAAAAATCTACAGTGGAGGACATTCACAAGGAGGTACTTTGTGTTGTCCTGGAAGATGCTTTCTTCTGTCCTAAAATCAAAATTGGGCTAATTTCCCATAGACTGGAGTGAGACCATAGTCTTGCCTCCGTGATCTTTTGTGGTGTGAAAGATTGCTGTACCACCTCTTTTCAAGTGAAGTGTAATTGAACCAATCATCTTTTCCGCTTAACATCAGAAAGTATGTTGAAAGATACAGTACAACTGACCGAAATCTGAATCAAAATGTCACATGTAATCAGGGCTTGGCATTAACTTTTTTGCTCACCAGCCACCGTGGCTAGTGGTTTTCCAAAGTTACTAGCCACTCAGCATTTTCACTGGCCACAATTTTCCTGTTTGGAAATTACATTGTATATGTTTAAAGTTGACTTTGGCATGCTTAAATTACTTGATTTTGAATCATTTTACTTGATTTAGAAGATTTAAAACCCTTTCAAACTTTCAAATGCAGAGTGACCATCCGAATCAAGACTACATTGTATATCAGCTGGGATGTGCAGGTGGGCAAGGGGTGGGCAATATAATAGATTATAATAGAATACGGTATAATAGGCTAATATGAGAAATGTAATATGATAGGCTATGAGTTATTTTAGTTAGGCTATATATAAGCAAATTATAAAAACAATAGGTAATAAAAATAAAATCAAAATTCAGACACTAATAGACCTACATATTTATTTAATATGTAGTCTTATACATTTATTTAACATCTGTAGTTGTTTGATTAACATTAATGACAGACGGGTATTTAATTGGGCTGCTGCATGCATGGATGTAATATTTGTGACACATATCCAGTTATTACCCACCTGTTTACCGTACACTTAAGCCATAACCGACAGTGTTCGTGCGATGGACATTTTGACATCAGTGTGCGCGTGTATTTGAGTTTTCAGGAGCAAGGAGAACTGATCGCGCGTGCGACAGAGAGCGCACGAGAGAGAGCGCTTTTGTTGTGTGTCATTCAGCGTGATTCCGCCTATCTTGCCTTCACTAAGTATAAAGAATTGTAGTTGAATGGTAGGCAATTTTGTGATACGACGGTCTTGGCATTTCATTTAGCTTTAAATTATATTCAACCCACCAAAGTGGCTAGTGGGAGTGGCTGCCGTACCCGCCACAGCTGAAATCTACCCGCATTTGGCGGGTTGGCGGGTGTTAATGTCAAGCCCTGCATGTAATCCCTATCAATCAGTGGTTTAACCTTGGAAAGGTGTTAAAAAAAGCTTGTAAACAATGTCATATAACGTTAAAGGTGCCCTAGAATGAGAAATTAAATTAACCTTGGTGTAGTGAAATAATAAGAGTTCAGCACATGGCCATCACATACCGTGAGTATCAAACACCATTGCCTCCTACTTCTTATGTAAATATCGTGCATGAAAAACACTACGGAAAAATAAGTGATTTTGCGGAGAAATGTTCGCAAATAAGAAAGTATTTTGAGCGAACGAAAATCTATTTTGCATTTAAAATAAGCTTATTTGGATGTGCGCCGACGTTATATTTCACATGTGCAACGTCTCGTTTGCTTGCGCTCCGATACACGCTCAGACTGCTCGACAGCTTGCTTGCTCAACACAACTCCACATTAAAATATCACATAATTCCAGCCAATCAGAGATGAGAGGCTAAATTCTGATAGGCTGGCTTAACAACAAGACTCCCTGCCATGTTTTGGCATGCTTGTATTTCAGAGTACATCATAGTCACATCGTAGCCTACCCTTGTGACTAACGTTATATAAACATGTAATATCGTTGACGAAAAAAGACAAGTCTAAAATCACTGGTTTTGGTTTTGTCTGATGGAATGAAGAGCATTCGTGCTTGTGGTTGCCAGATTTCAGTTATTTAAATTCCCCCAATCAGAGCTTTTCTGTGAAAAGAACACATATACTATCCGGTGTTTTACCTAAACATGTACAACCTGGCAACCATATGCATGCAAGCTCTCTCTCGCGCGCGCGGATGATCTGAAAACACCAATAAACAAGTAAGCTGCATTTCAGCAATCTCCATTTGAGATGTTCTGCTTAAAGTGTCATTGGTCTGTGTTCTGTCAGGACGGTCAGGACTCACCAGCTGCTTTACTGAACGGCTGTGAGCTGCTGAAATAAGCAATCAGAGCAGAGCTCAACATTAATATTCATGACTCTTCCAAATAAGGCAAAAACAGAGCATTACATCCTTGGGACAATTTCTAGGGTTGTAAATCCTAATGTGTAATTTGAACATAAGCAGCCTACAAAATCATATATTAAAATAGTCAAAATAATTATATTAATGATATCATGTATTAATGAAATATTAAACCAACTGATGTTCCCTGTATACTTTACAGAATTAGTTGAGAGATTTTTCTTTTCTTCCTTTTAGTTAATTATCCATGTACTGAATCCAATCTAATATTGATTCAAACTTAATCGAATTCCAAGCTTGTAAATTGAATTGAAACCAAATCCAATTCTGAAATTTGCCAACAGTTGCCAACCCTAGTGTCAATGAATGTTTTTTTTCTTCTTCTTTTTTTCTTCTTTTTTTAAAATTTCCTTTTTTATTTTTTTACTTGAAGCAAATGTTGTATTTTCCTGGGGGACGATACCCCCAGACCCCCCCAACAACATTAAATGTGTCACCTTTTTCATCTCTTCTGAGTTTGCAGGGCTGATCATCCTATCATGGTTTAGATGGACGTTAATTTGTATTTTTAAGGTTGGCCGTTGAATATGCATGTGTATCTGTTTTGTGCACCAGAGAGAACAGCTGAAGCTTTTACTTTCTGCCAAAGAGAAGGAAGAAGGAGCCAGGGCCATAGAGACTGTGAGAGTCCAGCAACGGAGCCATTTGGTTAGTGAACATCTTTGCAAGATGCTCATCAAGGACTGGTGCTTGTTAACTCTAGATCCAAAAATTTGTGATTAAAGTGATGAATAAATCTGCATGTTTTTATTTTACAGGGAGATTACCCCGGTCAGTCTGTGATCAAAGGTGATTTTGGCTTTTAAAATCTGGATCTTTAGACTGTGATTTAAGTACAGTACAAATTCATATTGATATACCTCAATATAAACTGTGCTGCTGTTGAAATAATGCAGGGATGTTTAAATTTGTCATATTTCTATAAACAGTCATGTGTGTGTTTTCATTCTGGGTTCTTTTTTTTTCTGCAGGAAAAGACAATGTACTAGTTCGACAGTCACACAGCTTGGACTCTGCTCAGGTGAATTTAAATTTCTTTAAAATCTTCTCAATCAACATAAATACCAAAGATTTCTACTGAAGACGAAAACAAATTGTATTTTAGATTTAATTTACTTGATGTGAACACTAAAATATGCGACATGGGAGAAACTTGAAATCGAGGGTCTTTAGGGGAACAGTTGTGGAGTGACCTTGAGGGATGTTACTTTTGAGGGAATTTACTGTTGTACTACATTTTGTACTACTGTTTTATCTGTACTTAAAAGGAAGTACAAGTTAAAGTTTATTGGTAAAGTATGGCATACTTTTATTAGGGAAGAAACTGAGGTAATTTAGAGTAATGCACTTGAAAGTCTGTACTGTGATTTAACAAATGACTTTAAAGATGTGTGTTCAAATGAAACTATTGTGATTTTATAATGGTTGACCTTGTTTCAACATTCCAACCTGCCAATCAGTAATAAAATGTCCAAAATGCCTAAATGTGTGTACATATTAAACATTTCCATAAGTATATATATTTTTCCATTAAGAAGGTAACACTTTTATGCATGTAATATGTATACCATGGGCACTGTGAATTAATTACTAATAATATAATTAATTGCTATAAAATAATCTGTAACATTCAGGTCTACAAAATTTTTAAATGCGTAAATGCAGTTACATATTTTACTCATGTGCTTGGGTAAATACCCAGGAACCAGTTTATGTCTGATTTCCCTCATGAAGTTCAACAACAGCATCAGACTTCAAATGTGAATGCTTAAATGTAAAATCAAGAAACTATTCTAAAGGTTTGCTGAACATGCACAAGGTTCCCAAGGTTTGAAATTTTATATGCTTATGTTCAGTAATGCAGTGAGCAGACTGTCTATGTCAGCTGTGTTAAGCTTAGGAGAGGCAGTGGCAGTCAGATAAGTTGCTCTCTCTCATTTCATTTCAGAACCTCCATAGCCTGCAGTGTCAGACGGTTTATGATTTATTAGTACAATTCTCTGGAGGGACATAACATACCTGGGTTCAGCTTTTGGGCAGATGTGGTGGATGCAATTTTGTTGTCACATTAGCACCAGAGAATACTTTACTCTCACGTATGTTAGAGGTCACTGCATGCTTTAAAAATATATAAAAAAATGCACCTGCTAAAGTAGGATCCGATGTCTGACTTGGGATGTGGCCTAGATAAAGTTTTCTTTAAAAGGTTTAATCCCTTGTTATGAACCCATGTGAGAAAAAGGATGGGAACCATTCCATCTTCCCTTCATCAAAAGATGGTTGGTCATGGATTTTTACAGTCTAGATTCTTGTCCCTAATTTCTTGTTCCAATAGTCGTGAGGAAAAGGAAAGCTGTGAAAATAACAATTGTAGGCCCTTTCCAATCTTTTCCACTTTAGCTTAATAACTATTCACTCATTATTATGACAGACTGTTTATGTGATTAATAATTAATGCCCATTTGTGTTTAAATTCAGATATTGCAGCCTATAGGACCATCTCGATCCGTGGCGCGACCCTTGGAGGTGTCTCGGTCGGTGGCTGGTGATTATGAGAAACTTTGTCAAGAGCTTGAATGTGTCCGTCGACAACAAGAGGCTGCACAAGAGGAGGTGGGCCGCCTCCAAAAGTCTCTAGCATGCAAGTCCCAAGAGTGTGACGAGCTGACCAGGAAGTGTGAGACCATCAAACGTGAGTCGGAACAGCAGGTACATGAGCTGGAGGAAGCCATGGGAGATGTGCAAAAGCGAATGATAGATTCTGAGACAAAGGTTAAACAACTCCAGGCTCATGTGGTGGCGGTAAAGGATCATCTCAATAACCAAGTTGTTGATGACCTCAAAGCACAGCTGAATGAGATGAAGGCAAAGTATGAGGGAGCTTCTGCTGAGGTTGGACGTGTAAGGAACCATTTGAAGCAGAGTGAGAAAGCATTGGAGGAGTATAAAAAAAGTGAAGGACTTCTGGCTGTGGAGGTTGAGAAGCTCACTGCAGAGCTGAGCGCAATGCAAGAGGACCATAAAGACATGGAGGAGACTCTTTTAAACATGGAGGGTCAAGTGAAGACTGCAGAGGTCAGGTTGACGTCAATGGTTCCAGGAGAGAAGTTTGACAACATGAAGAACCTCCTCACCAATGCTGTGGATGAGAAGGAGCTACAGTTGGCTGAGTTAAGGGAAGATTATGACCGTGTGCTGGAGGAAGTTGCAGAGCTCCATCGTGTGATGGACGATCGACAAACTGTCCCCCTGCAAGAGCATGAGCGAGTCCGGGCTGCTCTGGAGGAGCAAAACTTATCCCTGAAGAAGAAACTTGCTGATGTCACTACGAAGTGTCAGTCCTTAATATGTGAAGTGGAGGAGGGTGATGATGAGAGAGAACTGCTCAGAGAGGAGCTGCAGGAACTCAGCAACAATATGAAGACAAAGTTTGTGGCCTTAGAAAACCACGAGGAGGTGAAGAGGTCTATGGGCCTTGCTGTGGAGGAGTTGAGGGTTAGGTTAGCAGAGGAGACGGAGATGAGAAAACGTGCTGAGGAGCAGCTACAGAGGCTGCAGGAGGAGAAGACCTCTCTCTGTGAGAATATTACCAACCTGAAGAGCATATACATCCCCTGTGAACGTTATGAGAGCGAGATTGCTGCACTCACAGAACGCAACACAGAACTAAAAGGAGGTCTTAATAGCCTTCAAGATCAATACCAGGAGAGAGTCAATGAACTTGAGATTTTGGCAGCTGAAAAAGCAGCACTGAAGCAGAGCTTTGACACTGACTTTGTCACAAAGGAGGAGTATGAGAGAGTGCAGATGGTATTAGATAAGGCTTTGGAGAAAGCTAAGATTGAAATTGCAAAGTTAGAGGAAGAATGTAGAGCTCGGGACGAGGAGATACAGAAGGCGAAAGAAGGAAATGCTATGTTGAAAGAAGAGTTTGAGAATGTGCAGGCCAAGTTAGCAAATGACTATATCAGCCTTGTGGAACATGAGGGATTAAAAAGCACAATGAGCAAAGCGTTATCAGAAGCAGAGGGGCAAGCTAGAGATGCCAACTTAAAGTACCAGCGTGCTCAAGAGAGCGCATCACAACTACATAAGGAAATCGAAGCACAAAAGAAAGAGTTGGATACTATTCAAGAGGCATTGCAGTCAAAGTTTGTGCCATTGACTGCTATGGAGGAAAAAGAGATTTATTTCAACATCACTTTGAAGGACTTGGCAGATCAACTTGCTCAAAGGCAGGAGATGTACAATGATGAAAAGACAAAGGGGGAAAGCCAAAGAATAGAAAATGAAAAATTGAAAGAAGAGATGGCATCTGTGCAGCAGAAACTTCAGACAGGGCTTGTGTCCAGCGAGAAGTACAAAGAAATGGAGGACCGTTGCAAGGGCCAGGTGGAGGAGTTAAGTCTAAAGTTAGTGGAGCTGGAGCAGCAATATAAAGAGGTTACGATCCAGCGGGCTGAACTAGAGGAGCAAAATGCGTTGTGCGACTCTGAGATCCAGAGTCTCCAGAAGAAACTGGACCGTGAGTATATTCATCTAGATCAGTTTGAGGCTATGCAGAGCTCTCTCAGTGGGAGCCTGCAGGAGGCACAAAAGGAGGTCAAGTGCTTACATGAAGCTCATAAACTGGAAGTCCAGCGTGTTCATGAACTAGAGAAACAACTCCAGAGTCAGTGCTGTGATGAGACCCAGTATAGCCAGGTTAAAGAGGCTCTGGAGCATGAGGTTGACAAGCTTCGCTTGGCACTGCGGGAGGAGGAAGAAACCAGTGCGCAGAGGGCTGAGGATGTAGCAACCCTGCAGACTGAGCTCCTCAGAGCCACACACGCTCTTGATGACCTCCGTAGCTATGAAGAACAGGTGACCGAGCTCACAGCTGAAAAGCACAAGCTTGAGGAGAAGGTGTGTGAACTTGGCGATCGGCTGTCAGGACTGGATGAGCAATATGAGGATCTGTACAGGGAAACAACCCAGGCCAGGGAGGGTGAAAAAAGGGCAAGAGCGGAAACCGAGGCCCTGCAGATAAAGAGCACCTCCATCGAGAAGGAGATCAGGGATCTGAAAGAGAGATATGAGGAATCGCTCAGCACCATTGGAGAACTACAGAAGAGGATTCAAGCATCCTCAGAGCAGACTGAACTTAAAGACAAAAGGGTGAGAATGTTATACTCATTTGTTATGTTCAAGTGCTTTTTTGATAAGTGTCTGATATTTTGTCTCATTATAAGCAAGGTGTTCTCGGTTTCAGATCACAGAACTGTTGGCAGATGTTGAAAGGCTGAAACAGGCTTTGAATGGCTTATCCCAGCTGGCTTATGCTGGCAACACGCCCAACAAAAGACAGACTCAACACATTGACACACTCCAAGCCCAGGTCAAGAGCCTCCAGCAGCAGCTGGCTGTAAGTAGCTCTGTTCATATGCACATACTAGTGGATTTGGTTATAATTGCACAAAAATATTACATGGCATCACTTTGGACTGAAAAAATACAGCCACTTACTCAGACTTGCATTCACAATTGACTAAATAGCCTATGAAGGGAAATCTCTTTCTCCCTCAGGTTATTTCAGCAGTAATATAATTATATAATTAAGAAATCTTACAATATTTGTTGTTATTAAAATAAGTGGTCTAATATTACTTAAAGCTAGGGTGGGCAATGTTTTTCATAAACGCTTTTTGTTATACTGGTTAAAACTGTCTTCACATCCTGATAGCAATCAATAATAGAAGTGGTCTAATATAAAAATTAACATGCAGTATATCTTCTGTGGAAGTCTCAGGACCAAAAAAAAGTTGGACCAAATGCAATAATAGGATGTCCTACCTGCTTGTCAACATATGTATTTGGATAATTTCATGCACCCTGCTCATGCAGACATCACACTTCATCATCGTCACAGCATTATCATGCAGAGTTGTAGACGCAAACAAACAGCAGTCACCTTTTACATTTCCTCCTGAACCATAACAATGAGCTTATGCTGAGTTCACACCATGCCACGATTGAGATGACAACCCATGACGTTCTACCCAGAGCTGTTTGTGTCCTCGGACTCGGATATGTTTCAAAGCAACACTATTCATTCTGAAATGAATCTGCAGAAGTCATGTAGTACAAGTCAGTGTTCTTTAAGTTGTTTGCATCAGTCAAATCTTAATTAACCGACAGCAGCCTTTATACCCGAATGTAGAGCGACGCATTTGAGTCAAACACAGACCACACACTATGCAGCTCTGATGGAAGACAGGGACCTGACACATCTTCCTCTCTGAAAGTTACAGATGAAAGCACGCTCCACGAGAGACGTGCTTGTGTCCAGTGCAGAGTGGTTCTTTCACACTGCATGACATGACAGACTACTTGTCCAGTCCAGTTCACATAGCAAGAGTTTGCAGAGAATTGTCATGAAAATGTATGTGTGAGTTCAGAGATAGTGTAGTTAATTAAGGGAGTAACAACCGCATTCTGTGTGTGTATGCAACCATATTAAGCAGTCAAATACAGGACTGACATACATATTCTATTGCTGTGTAAACAGCCTTTGTAACCTCTGGTGCTCGGGTACAAGCAGCTTCTGTACAATGGCAAAAGTAGTGTTCATTGGAGCATAAAAAATACACACACACACTGAAGAGGTTTTATGCTGCTTAGGTGGAAACCTCATAGTGAAAGCCCTGCACAATTAATTTCATAATGAAACATGTTGCCTATTGTTTGTTGCTTACGTCTTGTCTTTTTCCATCTAAACAGGACGCTGAGAGGCAACATAGAGAAGTGGTTTCAATTTATCGAACTCATCTTCTCAGTGCAGCACAGGTAATTGTATATGAATGTATTAAGTGTGACAGTGTTTTCTTTTTTTGCAGTAGCATAACAAGGCCTATTCATGCCTGAGATCAACAATACTGTTATAGTAAGACATTATAATAGTGTACAGGTCATAGCGTGTAGTTGCATAGAAGTTTCTGGATGGAGTTCTAAAGATGGATTTATCCTGACTGAATACCGGTCACTTGTTTTCTTTCAGGGTCACATGGATGAAGATGTCCAAGCTGCCTTGCTGCAGATCATTCGAATGAGACAAGGTTTTGTGTGTTGAACTTAACACACTGAGACCACACTGACTCCAATTCATCATTCACCCAGTAACCTCGCATTCAGCTCAGTGCAGTTTGATACTGCTCTGGAGTACTTCACTTAGAAAGTCACGTTTTGTAATGTTTGAGATTAGGTTTGGTGTTGTATGTACTAACAGTATGAAATATAGTATCTGTAAAATAGATTTGCCTAGTGACAGTACTAAATATAGCACTAGGGCTATCTAAACTCAAAAAAAACAAAAAAACATAAACATGAGAGGCAATGGATAATGATTTAATCATAATCATACTTAAGTATATTGGCTTAACTATGTATGTTATTGCTACATGCTATAGAGTCAATGAGAAGTACAGGATGCTGTTAAGATTTAAACTGCACATTCGGTGATTGAGTCTCATGTACCTTCCTTATTTCATGTTGAAATAACCTAACTACAGTTCAAAGAAGAAAATTCCCTCCCTCCACTCTCATAGCCTCTATCTAAGCTACGTGTGTGGTGTATTAATGAGGGACGCATCCCTTTAGAGAGATTTTAACGTACTGTAACAATACAGACGCTGTGTCCACTGCAATGGTTAAACTAATGATCTGGTTAGAGGAAATGGATCTTTCAACACTAGGGAAATTGGCTTTAAGGCTTTATAGTTGAGTGGTGGGCACAGAGGCATTTCCTGGGTGGTATGTTTTTTTGAAATGCCAGTGGCATAGTGGTTACATATCCTATATTACATTTTCGTCATATGCAAGCTTGTGCACATGTATTATACAGTAAGAGCATAATTGCACAGCACTGATACCAGATTAAATATCATTGGTACACTTGTTTTGGAGGGTCCCAGCATTATTACAGTCCAAAGTCACTGCAGCTTCATATTACAAAAATATATTTTGGAGTTTTGCCCAGGCCCATGTCCGTACACTGGAACATTCGTTTCAAATGCCCATGATGTATTTGAGTCAGTGAGTGTCTATTGGGTTGGGTGATTATAGGATGGAGTACTTCTTTTTGTAAAGTGTTTATGTAAAAGCTCTTTGTTGCTGCAGTAACATCAGCATATCACATCTCATGAATGATTGTATGAGCAAAGCTGAGGACTTTCACACTCTATCCTTTATGTTTCTGTATCCTGGCTGATATCGCCATCTAGTGGTGTGACTTGGCTGGCCAAGTTTGATGTGTGCTTTTGTGTAGGAGAATGTGATGCATTTAGGAATTCTCCCATTTGATGCTTTCCACATCTGATATATCACATTTTACAAGGCTTTGTACTACTTTTGATTAATGAACACCATGTTTGTGGTAACTATTACAGAATTCAGCAGGACTGGAATGGAAAGGCACAATAATCTGTTCAGGTTTCAGAACATGACTGTAGACTGGCATTTATATTTTGTGGATGTTTTTTTTTTTTTTTTTTTTTTTTTAATCTGTCATTTTTAACCATCTAAATTAGCCTTTGAGTTTCAAATAAGATATTCTAAAATGAATTAGAGTTGCCAACTATGGCTTTCCACTTTTGATTTAATTTATTTAAAAAAACATCACTGTAGTGCCATTTGGTTTGATTGTAATTAACTGATTCTATCAGTTCTCTCTGTCGGGAATGACTAATTGTAATGGTTTCATTATTTATTAGTATAACATTCTAACTGTGCTCTTATGGTCATCAGTTAGTCTGTGTATTTTCTTCATGGACATTTTCTCTCCTTTTTCCCCTTTTTGTTTTGTTTTGAGTCTAACATCAATAAAAGTGCCTCTTTTAGACTAAACTGGCTCTGTGCAAATGAAAAAGATGAATCCCAGCAGTCTCTGAGTATCATGAGGTGAACCTTGCCTTTGGCAGGCCTTTCCAGCCCTCTCGCTCTCCTCGAAGTGAACACACATGTTGTTACTTTAAATCCAATCAGATCAAGATTGAGGGCTCTCTCTCTCTCTCTCTCTCTCTCTCTCTCTCTCTCTCTCTCTCTCTCTCTCTCTCTCTCTCTCTCTCTCGCTCTCTCGCTCTCTCGCTCTCTCTCTCTCTCTCTCTCGCTCTCTCTCTCTCTCTCTCTCTCTCTCTCTCTCTCTCTCTCTCTCTCTCCTCGCTCTCTCTCTCTCTCTCTCTCATGTGGTTTGCATTGATTTGTACCTTAAGTTTAACTTGCCTTTAAAACTAAATATTTACAAAGAAAAAAACATGACATTCTATCATTTCTTTGTATTTTTTCTTATTTTTATATTAAGGTCTGGGTAAAAACTGCAACACCCTAGCAGAATCAATGTTGTTTTCCCCTTTTAGTTTGTACAATGTGCTTTAGTAAGTCATTTTATGTAGTCTTAGTCACTTGTCCTATATTTCCAGTAAAGATGCTGAAGGTCATTTTCTAAAGCTCTAAACTCATCCTACACCTAATTAATTTCACGTTTTTGTATCTTGGATTGCTTAAATGACTCTTCCCCCTTCCTTAGCAGTGTCTTGTTTTTATGAGTCTGTTATTTGTGGCCTGCCCTGCATAAGCTGTTCTCAGCAATTATGGCAAATACAATTCAATCTGTTTGGAGCTTTCCCTTTAATCTCATTTCCAGGACCATAAGCAGAACCAGACATCCTCCCATCACTCCCCTCTCCTTCCCTTTTTCTCTCCCATTAATCATGTCCATAAGGATCACAGTGTAACCCTGTCGTTTAGCTGGCCCCCTGGTAGGTGGGCAGACTGGGAGCGGAACCCCTTTAGTGTTGCTTTAATGTGGTTAGTTGTTCACTCGGTAGTCTCTGTGTCGTGATTCAAGCTTGCTTTACTGCAGAGCCCTTTGAGTCATTTAATGATTTGTTTTTTTAAATCTTTCTTGCATGTCTTTTTTTTCTGTTTTCATATCTGGATCTGAAGTCTGTTTAACCTTCCCTTTTAATAGTTTTTTAACAAATACAGATGTGCATCCCGTTCTTGTCTCTTTCACCTTCTTATCGTTGGGTCTCCTATAGGTTGTGCTGGTTGTGCTTTCTGCATTAGTACCTTTTAAAGGAATGTCATGGAAAACCCCATCTTTTCTCATTAGCCACCCTGGATCAGTCACCTTCGCTCACCCCTTTAATGTTTTTGCAGAGGTCCCTGCACTTTGTTGCCTCAATAAAGTTCATTTATAGGATAACAGGGCTCAGGAGGACACATGGGGCTGATTTTGACTAGATGGATTCAGCATGTCTCCTGCCCAGCTCCTCTCTGATCCTTGCCATGTGATCCATGCCTCCCTGACCTCATCATCCATCATCTAACACCTGGGATGAGGGGAAAAAATGGTTGAAAAAATAAGAGACTCTTTTATTTTGTAGGATTTATTGGCTGGCCACAGGAGAGTCCCACTACCACCGCCAGGCTGCGGCTCTCTCCACCCATGGTTTAGTTTTTATGCACGATGGAAGACCATTGGGTTGTGTTCTGGCCATTTTGGCTTTTTTGAACTTGTTTTACCTCAATAAAATTGTTTGTGGGGGAGGTGGGTTTAATTAGATCACACAGGTACAAAAACTTGATATTGTTGAGCACATTTCAAACAGACTCTTAAACCACAGAGTAATTGTGCAGGGTTGTTATACTCCAAAGCTGAAATTTTAAACTGCATTTAAAATGGTTACATCTGAGCTCATTGTTGTTCTTTTTTCCCTCATTAGCTCTTGGTTAACCACTAATGCCTTGTGTATCAACTCATTTTTACTTTCTCCCCCTTTTTCCGGTCAGGGCTCAACAAGAAACATGTGGTCGTCCTTTCTTCCAAGCTCAACCTCTTAATAATCCCCAGGCCTCTATGGAAAATCGACTGCATTTCACATGTCTGCTAAGAGCTGACACATGGGGCTGTGTCCTTGGTTTAACAGAATAAGCATGCGGAATTGATGGTTGGCTGCTTGAAAATAGTGCTGCAACTAATGTACTTTCTTTTAAAAAAAGCATTTGGTCTTGTCTGCTTTTCTTGCTCTGCGGTGCAGGCCCGTGGTATTTTACAAGCTTGTTAAGAGGTAAATTGAGGGGAAAGGTGAGGAGACCGTTAAGTTCTCCCTTTTTGGCTGTCTTTGCTTTCATTTTGTTAAGGACCTCAACTGGACAGTCTGAAGGCACTGAAGAAAACACTGATACATGAAGACTTTTTGTTTTCAAAATGTATATAATGACTAATTTATAAGAGTCTTTATATTAGGAAAGCCTTAGATGGTAAATATGAAAACAGGATAATGAGCATGCACAATCAGTAGGCCTATGTAATATGGAAAATTTACTATTAACATTTATTATTATTATCAATGTTTAAACAGTTTTTGAAAAATGCTTTATTTTTTTGAAAACCATGATACTTTTTTTCCAGATTATTTTTTGAGAAAGTGCAATAGAATAGAATTCATGTGACATTCATAAATCTTTTGTTTTGTCAAAAACGTATGTCTCTTTACTAACACATTTGATTAATTTAAAGCTACACTGTGTAACTTTTTTAGTTTATTCTTAGCTAAAAACACTTAGTTCTTTCAAAAATATATGTGCCCATTAATGCATATTTACTTCTTTCAAGTAATACAGTATTCTCGTAAGTTTATAATATGCCATTGAAAATACATATGGGTGAAGGGGTTCGAATGCCGGTCGCCATGTTGCCCCTCCATCTTGAAAGTACATTAGACAAAGAGGGACATACAAATAAATTCAAGCTTCGCCTTTCGCGTTTTAACACTCAGTGGCACCGTTTTGAACGGGAAGAGGGGGATTGCCATGTTAATCTTGGACTAAATTGGCCACCGTAGGAGTTAAAACGAAATCGTAATTGAGAGGAACAGAAACTAATATTCGCTGGATGGTCATATACCTTTACACCGCTAGATGGGGGAAAATATCACACAGTGTAGCTTTAATGTGTTCTTACTGAATTAAAATATTAAAGAGATCGTTCATCCAAAAATGAAAATTACCGCATGATTTACTCACCCGAAAAGCTATCCTAGGTGTATATGATTTTCACCTTTCAGACTATTACAATCGGAGTTCTTCCGAGCATTATAATGGCAGCCTTCTGTGTACAATTTACAGGGAAAAGCGTAACTGGCGTGACAATGATGTCGGACGTAGCATAAGCGCTTTGAACTACGAGAGGTTTTAAACTTTGTGGATTAGCATGACATTTTTTAAGATTACTCCGATTGTCTGAAAGAATAATGTCATATACACCTAGGATGGCTTGAGGGTGAGTAGCCTAAACTATGGGATTATTTTCATTTTTGGGGTAAACTAACCCTTTAATAAAAAATAAAAAAAACGTGTGTTTATATAATATGTATAGGCCTATATGTATAATATATCATGTATATAGGCTACACTGACTATTGATAAATAAATAAATAAAAAATCCCTAATATAGTTTTATAACCAATATGCTTCTGATAGGCTATATTGTGGATTCCAGTGTATATGTATCCTACTGCTAAAATTGCTTGTGGTAACCTTACTTTTATTGCACAATCATGTCATTGAACTGATTTGCTCTCAGTGTTGACTTCCTTCATTTAATACCTCCGGCAGGGTGAAGGTGCGGCTCTGAAGGTGTTTGAAATGGTTAATGTTCCTGAAGAGTTTCCTGCTAGCAGAACATAAGGTATTCGTTTATTCATTACTCATTAGGCTCTCAGTCAAAGTGCTTTAGGCAAATTCAGGGTTGTGACTGTCGATCATTAGCGTTGAAAATGTGCATTTGTTAGACAAAGCCGCAGTCACACAATCCAATTAAGACATGAAAGCCCCCGTCTCCTAGGAAGGAATTCACAATACATAAACAGGCTGTAAAGTGGAAAATTACATCTGCATTTGTTTCTTTTCTTGAAATTCAGCCACATTTGGTAAACTTTAACAAACCCCTGTTGAACAATTTGGAAGAAAAAAAGGATAGCTAAATTAATACCATGTGTTTTGAAATCTACACAGGGGTTTATTGTAGTGTTGAGTTATAGGGACAATTTTGCCTAGAGTGAGAGTTTGGTAGATTTTAACAAGCAAGAACATTCTAATCACTTTGAATTATGTGATTTTTACCTAATTTACCCTGTAATGTCAGATTTAAAGAACTTTCCATAAACGCACCTTTACCTGTTTTTATAACAGACATTTGCTATACTTAAAATACCTTTAATCAAGGCCAGGCTCTTTTGATGTTGGCATGGGTGTGTAAGTGTTACATGCCTTCAGCTTGTTGTTCTGGATGTTAATTTAATTGCTTTTCACTCTTCTTATAAGGCAAGGTATTGGATTAATGGCTTTAATGCCCTTTAAATCTCTCTAATCTTCCCCCTTTCATCTGTAGCTTTTGCAGGTTTGTGTTGCTGTGATTTTGCTTGCGTCGTCTGCCTTTGATTGCACCGCAATGATTGCTGCTCGCTCTGGATCGTAATGCAAATCCCCAGAATAACTGTTTCCGGATGCTTGCAGGTGTTAGGTGGAATAGGATCCTGTTGGGAACAGTGGCTTTTGCGTCCAGCCTTTGATGCCTCTGACTTTCACAGAGCCAGCTTCTACCTTTCACACCTGCTTCATAAAACAGAAAGAAATATTTATGAGTCATCTACACAACAAACGGCTGAATCCTGAGTGTCAGTGCCCGCAGAGAGAGACGGAGTATGGCACGTTAAATGGGTATGCTGCACAGGAACGGTCCAGTCAGAGTACAGGGTACATTTGGGGTCACTATATTTGTACCTTGTCACTAGAGCAGTATCCTTAAAGCGACAACTTTGTAACTTAATCTACCCCCTAAAATGATAATATTAGTACCTTAGAGAAGTAATATGTACCATTAAGATATTACCAGGATCCTTTTATGGAAGCTACCATTTCTGCACATTTTTGTGTTCGGTATGACGATTTTAAGAATAGTTATTTATGTAAATACATTGCATATATAGTCTCTTACATGCAGTTTTTTTATTTAATTGGGGGAAAAACCTGTAGCCAATTCTTAGAATTAAGATATTTTGCCTAACAGACTCTATAATGTTAAGTGGTTATAACTGCACAGGCCCCATTGCACCGCTCCCCAATTCTGTCATTTGCTCTTAATTATCATGCCAGCAGAGTCCATTAAATATTCTCCTGCTAATGCCTCATTAGCTTCTGCAGGCTAAATGGTCAAGAGATGTGCTTTTTTTTTTATTGGTAGTAAGCGTTGTCCTCTCTGAATCACTGCCTGGGGTCATAACCATGAATCAGGGCTCAGAATGGTCCCCCAGTTTTTATATCTGAATTTTAAGACTCTCTTTGGAGTTACTGCCTTTGTAGTCAAGACAGGAGTGTAATGTAGTTCCACTCCCATCCTCCAGAGGGCAGACCTACATTAAGTTTTAAGACTTTGACTTGGATTCATGGTCGAGCAGGAATGATCACTGATGCTTTTAGAATCCAGGATTTAATTTTTAATTTTTTTTGTTGACATTGTTGTATTACATGACGAACTTCCCCCTTTTTTTCCAAAAGCTGTTTGTTTTTGAATCATCGTTGTAATGATTTTCTGAAAGGAATTTAGATAAAATAATAATAAAATAATTTTCTATCATTTGAAAAAAAAAAAAAGTCTGTCCGTGCACACACTTGCTAAGGTTCCTGATGCAGCTACTGAAATGTGAAACGAGCTCACCCATGGCCTTTAAATATAGGCCAACTAGTTTTGCAGAGTATCTTGGAAATACTTGGATATAAATCTCGGTCCTTGCAGATGTACAGGCTGAGCTCATGCTTCATCTGCAATGAATATGTTGGCCCTGTATCTCTGTTTACACAGGTGAGATGGTCTATCATCAAATATTTGTGCAATTTTTTTTTACTGCTTGATTTTTCAGTTGCTGAGGTATTGGCAGGTGATCTACTGAATTTGCTGGTGTGTCATGGCCACTCATTCTCATTCTAGATGGGCAGTAGCATGCCAGCTCACATCGTAATGCCTCTGTGAATATTTACGCAGGCTCACCTGCTGCCACATCTGCTAAAATGATTGTAAAGGGTCCGTAGAGATGTGAGGTGGGGATTGAGGCATCTGAGCATACACTGCTGCTGGTGTGTGTGTGTGTGTGTGTGTGTGTGTTTACCTGCCTGCCAGTGGATGCAAATGGTAGTTCTTATCATCATATGAAAACAACAATGCTTAAATGATTAGCATATGGCTGTTGACTGCCTTTAGACTTGAGTTCCAATACCAAACTATTCGCTTTGCCTGCAGAGATTCCCAATCAGCCAGATTGCAGTGAAACTAGAGATGCCACATGCAGGGAAGTGTGTTTGTGTACAAAAGAGTAATTTGAGCTGTTTCATAAGCAGTTAGATGTCAAAACTCAGTATGTCTCCATAAATTGAGAGCAATGCATATGCATGCGAGCGTATATAAGAATGGATATAAGTACTGCCTGCTTGTCAGTCTCTGTCATTTGCATAAGCGTTTTATTCCTGTTTTCATCCAAATCATATGAGGGGAATTCATTATTAGATTCTTTCTGCTACACCGACCGCATCACAAACGGTAGATAAATGCATCTTTTCAGATGCTGTGGAGAGACCAGAGAGACTCTGCTTCTGAATTTGCGGCTTTTGATGTGCACTTTCTGTGGTTTTGGATGCGGTTCTGACAGGTATTGTCTGAAGGATTACCTGAGGCCTCCTCACAAAACAGACCAAAACAAGTTATCAGAGGTCTTGTAAGCCCCTTCGTGGAGAGTACGACATAAATTATTCTAGCCTTGCAGATGTTCTGAGATCAAAATCTGCATGAATTTATGCCATTGGCAGTGAGTCACTTATTAGTTTTCATGATGCGTGCTGGAGCAGCTGCGATGCCGGGGCTTTTACAGGGGTCATAAATCTGGATCTGTCATCATCTCAACCACTTTGGTAGAGATTATTTCACTCCGCTAATAAAGCAACTCCCGCTCGACATTACAAATGCCTGCAGGTTAACAACCTTGGCAGCCGTGCGATCTCGGTGCTCACTCGCACTTCAGAGGCTTTGCGAGCTGGGAAAGAAATAGAAGCCCGTGATATAATGGAGACCCTAATGGATCCCAGGTGGTTGTTAGATCCCGACCCCACCTGATATTTTCCTTCTCAAGGGGGAAGAACCTGGGTCAACCTGCCTCAAGTGTTTGGAGTTTCATTGTTCATTTAGGCTCTCTTTGATGTTGCTGCATACCGGAGCTTACATTTCTGCTTTGTTCAGGAATGGACCAATTTCCTATTTTTGGTAAAATGTCATAGTTCCCATTCTTCAACATGATGGAATAAAACAAAAGCTGCATTCAATGTTATTCTCTGCTGGGTGTGACAGTTGAACATTTGTGTTTCCATTGGAATTGGTCTCAGCATATACATGGTTACAATGGCGCCATCAGTGGAGTTCATGTAACTACCTTGATTAACCCCATATAATTAACTGAATGGAACCAATCAATTAAAACTAATCTTATTGAGTGTTCTTGTGTAATAGCTGCTAACCTTATTGAATGTTCTTCGACCTTTTTTTCCCCCTTCTTTCTCATGCACTGTGCTTTGTTTCCCTTGCAGTGTTTACTTATTTCTTGTTAATGTGAGAAGACAAGAAATTCCCTATTTCCCAAGTTGTCCAGCCTGACAGGACTTCTGTGCCATAGCAGGAAAAAAATATTCCAGCTGGTTGTTTTTGAAGTGGAATCAATAAATTTGGTATAATATGTGGAATAATAGTGCAATACTGACTGCAATGTACACCATATCATGCATACTGTACCATTGTGTTGTATGTGAAACAGTTGTACAGTAAAACAACTATTTTATTGACCACATTGTTAAAGTAGCAGGTGTCCAGTCCTGAAGAATCCAACCAATCAGATGACGACTTTGAAACTCCCGAATTGTTTCCCATTTTGTGGGCCTTCTTATGCATTAGACGTTCAGCCAACAGTGAAGTGAAGTCTAAAGCATGAACAGAGGTGGACAGTAACTAAGTACATTTACTTGCATACTTTACTTAAGTACACTTTTTGAGTATCTGTACTTTACTGGAGTATTATTTTTTCTGGAAACTTATGAATTTTACTCCACTACATTTCTGTCGTTTCTGTAGCAGCTCTGAAAGTCGGAGGGTGATTTTTTTTTTTTTTCCTTCTTTAAAAGGTTTTTTTGGTGTTGTTGTTTCAGACAGTCTGTCAGGAATCACTCTTATAGAGTCATATACATTTTCCCAGCTTTTTTTGAACAGTGATCAGTTCATAGCAAAATGGAAGAAGACGGTTCTTAGGCACAAGTGTGTGCACCCATAGCCATACTTTGAAAGTATGTTTCAGTTAATACAAGTTAATAATGTTAATAAATGTTCATTAAAAATGTTTTTTTCAAGATTAGTTTAGTTGGCATACACTTGGTGCATGTCTTATAAAATATTAAAAATATAAAAATCTGGGAGAAAGAGAAGAGTTAAGTTAGGAGTATATCAGAAGTGTATCAGTGTATTGGATCTGTGCATTGGGCCTTAAAGTGACAGCAGCTTTGTAAAGAGCTTTGTAACTTATATACAAGTATTTAAATTAGTTTAAGTTAGTTTTATGCTTGTCAGATGGATCATCACTGAATGACTTAAGCCATGATGACACTGTGCATTTATACAAAACATTTAAAATAATGCATTGGCATAAAAAAGGAAATTTACTTTTGATACTTAAGTACTTTTTAAAACAAATACTTCTGTACTTTTACTTGAGTAAAAATCTGTTTTAATAAATATTTAAGTAATATTTGACCAGAAGTGCTTTTACTCAAGTAATAGAGTTGTGTACTTTGTCCACTTCTGAGCATTAAGGATCTGAACATGTTTTCCAGGAGCTTAGAAACTGCAGCAATGAACCATTCAGGGGAGCAACTAAACACTAAATCTAAAAAATAAAAATAAAACGTTTGTGAAGTTCACAGCAACAAGACAAAACTGTGATTGGTCACAATACATGTCAGTCAGACAGCCACTTCCTGACTATATGGGCGTCCTTGGCTGCACGAGTATTTACTTTTTACCCGGTATATCAAGGCTTGCAAGCCTTTCCAACAGCTTGCACCCAATCTAAAGTTTTTATGGTCACGTCAGCCTGATTGAGTTGTTGATCTCTCTATTTCAATTATATTGGATAAATAGTCATTGAGGTAGTTCAGCTCTTTTGAAAATATGAGAATGAAGAGGTTTCATTCAGTCATAACATGCTCACAATTGTGTAAGTGTCACCCTCTCTTCATTTAACAGTGATTTAATGTCAATATAGCAGGATCAGTACAAGTGACTGCATTGCATCAGTTTATATGAGAACGTTTGCTGTTGACTGAAGCGGTAGTAAAACAGGATGCCTATGCAACCACTCCAAACTCTTGTCAGCCTCAGGGGATGACTATGATGATTCAAATGTGAGTTTGTTTGGTGAGTACTGGCATACATGTATAATCCTGTTGCCAGTCTTTCTAGCAGAAGAAAATTTCTGTAAAAATCTGATTTTAATTTAGGGTGCTTCCATCTTGTGTCATTTTTGGCTCTCCTTGCACCATTCATATTGTTCTGACAGCAGCTACACTGCATATATTTAATTCTGTTCTCTGCCCTCAGATTAACCCACCGGGCAGGTGTGAAGACAGGCAGGTCCATCCAGATTATTCCTAATGCTATAATGTTTCAGACTGCAAGGACTCAGACCAGCACTCTTGGGACCAGCAGGAATGTAGAAATATTCAACACTAAAATGTAGTTTCAAGGATGAAATATTTATGACGGTGAGCATTAGAGTATGATTTAAAGGTAAGTGGGGGTACAGTTTAACATCTATCAGGAAGTAAAAAGAAACCTCTTTTGCAAATGGATCGTGTGGAGAAAGAGGAAATGGTTGCAAAAAACACAATACCACTGTGCTACAAAACTAACTGCATCACTTTTGCCTTGGATACAGATGTTGCTCATGCTAAGATGGTCTCAATTTACCTTTTTTTTCAAGGGTACATAAAGAGGAGAACATGCTTAAGACAATGCTTTTTTGACCCAAAAATGAAATTGATGTCATTGACTCACCCTAATGTCGTTCCACACCCGTAAGACCTCTGTTCATCATCGGAACACAGTTTAAGATATTTGATATTTTAGTCCCAGAGCATATGCAGTCAATGCCCACTTTACTTGAGGGCATAATAAACATTGCAATTTCAGACCACCATTCTATTTGATCTAGTTTTTAATGCATGTTAGTACATAAGTCTCGTGTTTTACTCTCTGGTGTCCCCAGAATGTGAAGTTTCATCTCAAAACACCCCACAGATAATTTATTATAGCATATTGTCCAAATTGCCCATATTTGGGTGTGAGCAAAAACATTGTTTTGGTGTGTGTACCTTTAAATGCAAATAAGCTGCCTCTCCCCTTCACCTTTACAAGAAGATGTGGCTTTTAGCTCTTCCTCTCAAATCTCTGTAACAGCAAAACTGGAGAATCTCACACAGCTAAAATGTCAGAAATTGTCAGTATGACACAGACGGAAGGACTCAGGAACAAGTTACAATGTTTCTGAATGGTTAGTTGATGAATTTATGTAGTTGTTGTAGAGTTAACTTTATCATTATAAACTGTTCTAAATATGTTGGTATCGACCCATCTTTCAGAATCCACAATTGTGCAAGTCTAACCTTGAATTGACCCTTGTTTGTGATGCAGTCTGGCACAAAATGATTTGGTCAAACATATAAGACATTACCTAATTTCTTCAACACATTTTCTTCATAAATGAAATTCATCCACTGTGTCCTCATGGCTCAGATGCTGGGAGTCTATGAAGACTTTTATGTTGATTACTGCATCCAGAAACAGAGCATTTTTTATGTTTATTATATGTGGTGCAGACATAATAATAGGTGCTATAGCGAGGATATAAACATTGTGGACTATGCGACTCACTCACTCATGACAACTTCTTGTTTTGATATCTTTCACGTGGGATCGAGCCACCTTTAGGGGGGGTCAGACCCCATCAAACCCCCCCATGTAATTCTCAGATAACCGGAAAGTGAATCTAACATTGGATTTGGGCATGCCTTGCCTTGATGCCTTCCTATTTGAATGCATCCTCCGAAGATAAGTAAGGTTTTCGGATGCAGCCATGGGGATTATTAAAAAAAAGGAGTGGATGGATTTTTACCATTATAGTCTAGTTGTTTACACATACTTTGGACACATATCAGTGTTCAAACGCCATGTAAAAGTCAATTTTGCACAATAGGTCCCCTTTTAAGGATGTGTTTATTAACAAAATAAGGTCCAGTATTAGATTTTTCTGGTCAAGGGGGAGTGTTTGGCTTATATGTCAGGGTTTGGCATGAGTACAAAGAATAATAAATTAATTGATTCAAGCTTCTCTTTCAATACTCCATTTCTGGATGAACATGTTTTAAAAGGTGTTGTTTACTAGCAATGCGCCGGGAGGGAGGGAGGGAGGGAGGGAGGGAGATGAAGAAGAAATGGGCAAAATGTCACAACGTTACTGTTTTAACTTCCAGTCACTTAGCACTCAATGCAAATAGCTGGCCTTCCTGACACCTTACCCCTTTACAACACATTTTGTTTGGTAAGCATACTTTTTTAAATTTATCTGAACCATATATTGCATCTATATAAAACTTTGTTTAATTGAAAAAATTCAGCTCCACCCCAAATTTATCTGAACCATATGTTGCACCCCATTTCACAGGATTGTGCAAATGAAATGCACAGAAATGCAGTGCAAATGTTTTGGCCTTTTACATTTATTTATTTATTTGATGTAAATTGTGAATTTTAGGCATATATATATATATATATATATATGTGTATATGTATTTTATATATATATATATATATATATATATATATATATATATATATAATATTATATATATATATATATATATATATATATATATATATATATATATATATATATATATAATATTTTTTTTTTAACACAAACATATGGTGCTTGTGTGCGGTAGCCTATTGTAGTACTGTAGACCGGCCAGTTACATTAAAGTCCCCATAAAATTAAATTTTTTCGTTTTTTTGATTTAAAAAAATGACAAAATACACATTTAGAAGCCTTAACTGTTAAAAAATGTATCTCAGTTCACTAATATGGATCAACGATTTTGATGATATCCCTCAAAACTTCAGTTCTCATCAGATTTTTGTCCAATCAAAAGCTCTCTTAGAATCTGAAGCATCCCGCCCCCTACACTATGAATAGATGCTGAAGCTGAAATTGGTCTCATGTTCACACAATTACAATTTTCTATGGTAAATGGAAAATAGTGCACTATATAGGGGATAAGAAACAATTCAAACAGTGAATGAAATCTGGTTCCACGTTAGTGTCAGTGTGTGTTATGCAGAATATAGAGTGCAGGGACTGCGGTTATGCCCACTGAGTGGCAAAAATATTAAGTGACAGCATTGGTTTGCAGCGTAAATGCCGCGAAAAACACATCTAAAACAGGAAACAGTAAGACTGAAAGACTGTACAACTAGATATGACAAAAATCTGAGGTATTTTTTTACAGACTCTTGAAAGCTATAGAGAAACAAACAGATTGCTGCAATTCACAGAAACAGCTGGACTCCAGACAGCGAAATGTAGATTTGCAGTTATCATATATGTCAATATGTAGACTTGTAGGGTAAAATCATACACTATATATTGTATTGTTATAGATCCTATTGTATTAACAACTCATTAATTAAATATTTACCAATTTATATTCTGCATAATTGGGTGGATGTTTTTAAATAAACACTGACAAAAACTATACAAGATATGATGATATAGTATAGTATTAAGTGACCAACCGGATTTATACGTAGGCTTAATAAAGAGTGCATGGGATAATTTTCTTTATGCATTTCCCTGGCATGGCGGTGTCAAAATCAGGCTCATATAAATGTCAGGGAGCATGATATCAATGGATCACTGGATCTTTGGTAAGTTGTAAGGAACATTTATATTGAGTCCAAGCTAAAAACAGATAGTCTTTTGATTTAGCATATACTCACCTTTTCCAGTGTGGTCAAGGGTGCTTAAAAAGTATTCAAATGTTTTAAAGTTTTCCTATTAAGCCCTTAAAAAGTATTAAATTGTCTTAAATTCAGAGTTGAAGCGTCTTAAATATTTTTGGTCAAATTATCGCAAAAAATATCTAGTCTGATGAACACAATGTCTTTTTACAATCATTGGACAGACTAAGGCTGCGTCCCAATTCGCATAGGCCTACTATCCGTGCTAAATAGTATTTTATCGAAAATAGTATGTCCCAAATTAATAGTAGGAGGTTGAAAACATTCCAAAGATACCTGGATGGTTTACTATTTTCCGGTCAGAATTCGAAGAGCAGTTCGACACACACTCTAACGGCTGAAATTGCCCACAACCCATTGAGAGTTGGACTAAGATTATACAAACATGGGGAATAAGTGTTAAAAAAAACTATAAAAATGACGGATGTGCATCTGTCGTAAAGACGTTTAGATTTTGGTTTAAATGATCAATTATCAGTATTTAACCTGATGAAAAGATATATTTTAATGTTATCCACATTATATTTCACCTGCAACAGCGTTGTGAACTTTTGTACTGATAGGTCTGGCCATTAACTTAAATGCATAATTTATATTTAAACTGCATACAAATGAGGAGAGTCTAGCTGCATTGAAGACCTACAAATGGCAGATCAACGTGCTGCTACATTTCTCTCCGATACGGCAGGAAATCAAACTGAATGTGGAGGAGGATTTTAACTGTGAAGATCGACAGGGCAGTTTAAACCATGACAGGATGCACACTAAGCGAGTCCGTTAGATGACAAAGTATGGTGATGTGCTCTCGAAATTATCGTTTACGAGTTTCCAAGGTAAAAATTGCACATGGACACCCTCACATTTTGAAACTTGAATGCAATTATCTCCTAATCACGACTTCAGAAGTCAGAATTGCCGAATTTCAATGAAGGCAGCATGTGTCAAAGCTTGCATACTCTTCTGCTAAATGCACACTCAAAAGTATGCAACGTTACTTTTTCTTCACAAAAAGTGTAATTTACATACTTTTAGGTCATAATATAGGCTGAGGTGGTAAATTGGGATGCAGCGAGATGTATTTTCCCCGTGCTGTTGATGCTGCGTTCCAGGCAGGTTTTTGAACCTGTTATGACTTTAAACCAGCGTTCCAGGCATAGTCATGACAAACTACCTGAGCGCAAGTAATTGTGGTAATGTTGGCTAGATGTAAACAAAGCATGGCTGCCACCATATGGGTTTTTATGCTAATTTAAAATAATTTCTATTGTCCTTGCTTATTTGAGGGAAACGGGGGAGAGAAAAAAACGCATAAGGCAAGAGAATGTCACAGCCTACCTTTTATTTTACGTTATTTGTATCCATAGGGGCTGCCATTGTTGTTTTGCAGGCTATGTGTCGTCAGAGTTCGTAACGGGAGCACGTCGATCTAGTAGGAGTTGACAGGAAGTCGCGGGTTTGACTGCCGTTTTAGTTCACTTTCACGAGTAGACGGTTGGAAAAACACGGGTCATGGGTTGTCTGGAAAGCAGCATAAGTTATCAGAATCTAGGTCTAACTATAGCTAGCTGACCATAAGGTTTAATGAAAACCGTCGTTGCCATTTCATTCCTGGACCTTTGACTAATTCGCACCGGATCATTCAAATCTGCATTGGCACTGCTGCTGATCCAGAGAGGTAGGTCAGTCTTTTCAGCCACACTAGCCTAATTTTTTCTGTGTTACAGTTATTCATATAATCATAGATGTTTACGTTAGCGATCAAAATATAATGATTCAAATAACGGTTACATCGTTACGCCACCAGGTGGCAACGACAAGACTGCTAAAAAAAATGTAGGCCATTGGGCATTGAATCATTCATTCAAAATATGTATTTGAAGTACTTGAGTCATTTAATCATTTGAAACTATTTTTAAACTATTTGTTTGTATTGCCTGACATAAAAAACAATAAACAAATTGATTTAAACACTTATTATTTAACAACAGTACCATAATATTATTTAACAAATGAAACTTGTGTAAACACATTGTTTACACATGACTAAAAAAATTACATAACTTTTGAAAAGTTTTTCTTTTTAAGCTTTACTTGTCAATGACCCATATATGTATAATGTGTATTTCCATTGCAGGTTTGGTCATACATTTGTATATAAGGTGGTATTAAAAAGGTCTTAAAAAGTCTTACATTTAACTTGTTTATAACTATAAACTCCCTTTTTAGCAGTTTCCTATTAAATCCAGTCATGCAACAGGCTCTTTTGCCACTGGCTTTGGGAGCATGTTCCGGCGGGAAAGTGATGTCAGTGCATTCCATCTATATGCTATGGGCACTCCCTCCTTCATTTATAAATCTGAAGTTGTCAACATTAAAACTAAAGTAAAACATCATTATAACAAACATGTATGCAGCTGTTGTCAATCTGGCGCAAATTCTCAGTAAGAACTCTTTAAGCACACATAATTGCTTGAACTGTATGAAATGATTAGCAAATGAGGCCCAAAAATGTTTGCTTGTTATATATTCAACCCTCTCATTTCCATGTGACTCAATCGCCATGTTCGTCAACTGTATGAGATGCGTGTTATTCACAATGGCCATAGCCACAAAATCTGCCCCACCATGAACTTTAAGCAGACCACAGACATTTGTTTTCTATGACCTTTCCTGCTTCTCTGTTTGCTGATAGCATGCTGTTCTCTTCCCCTCTCTGTCATCTACCCATTCCTCTTTTCCTTCCACCATTACACTCTCACCCTTGACTTCTTCGCTGCTCTGAAAGCCCCAAGTTCTGTTTTCACTGGCCCGTGGTCAGACCCAAGAGTGCTGGCCACAGTAACCACCCTCAAAGCAAAAGCACCATTTCCTCTTTACGAAACCACACCGACCTCTACTAGTCTTGTGACATAGCAGTTAACATAACACTTGCAGTCCAAGCCGGAGATGTTTTGCGGACAGAACTTCATACCCTGTTGGCCATTAACGTCCCTGAAAATCAATGTTGTTGTATTAATTTTCAGAGCAGCATTTTGGTCTGGTTATACTGATTGGTTTGGGTCAGTCAGTCAGCCTGACTGTTATGTGGTTTGTAAGAAGCAGCAGTAGGTCTGTGTGCATGCAGAAATGGAGGATGTGTTTAAAGATGCCCCGACAGCGCACTGCGGCTGGTTGGATAACAGATTTAATGTAATGGTTTGTGTAGGAGGCCTCTGGGCGACCAGCCCAGGCAGGGGAGACAATTAGACTGGCCCCTCATATCAGCCTGATTTTCCTGAGGGCAATATATGAGTGTTTGTGTGTATAAATATTTAATTCATTAATATATATATATATATATATATATATATATATATATATATATATATATATATATATATATATATATATATATATATATATATATATAATCTCAATGTATCAGTATAAGAGACTGAATAGTGGACAAATGTGTGGAGTATGTTGTTGCTGAAAGACAAGGCCAGACCTTGAGTGTTCAAGGGGGAGATTCATTTAACATCCCTTTCTCCCCTCTAGCCACAATCCCCTCATCGCAATATCCTGCAAAATGGGGGAAAGAAAGAGAAAAGAAAAACAGGAAGAATCAAGTCCCTCATTTCCCATTCTTGCAACATATTGCTTTTACATTCCCTTCTTCTGTTCCCATAGCTTTGAGAAGAGATGAACAAAGGGGTGTAGCTTAAAACCATACAGATACACAAACATGTGGCTGTAAGATGAGCAATGGAACAGGAAGGCCTGTTTGAAATTGGACACAGGCATATAATAAAATCTGAACCACTGGTATACACTGTATATATTAAAGGGGTCATGAATTGAGAAACAAACTTTCCCTTGAGCTTTTGATTTATAAAAGTTCATGGTAATATAAGAATATCCTGTTAGTTTTAGAGCTGAAAACTTCCTTGTTAGTCAAATAATGGCTTTTATAGACACCAGGCCCAGCAACTATCGGTGTCTGGTCTTGACGTCATCGTGAGGCGAAACAGAATATTGCTTATTAAAGAATGAATAAGCATTTCTAATTCAGAAGCTTGGCCCACCAACTCATGGAGCTGTTCGGATCGTGCTAGCCAGCAGCAATAAACATGAAGAAGAAGATAGCAAGATATTGCGCTATTCCTGGTTGTGGAAGAACACAGTCGCTGCAAATAAGCTTCCTTTGGATCCTATTATTAGGAATGTGCGGTTGAACTTTATTTTTGATTGAGATTAAAACGTAATGTTGTGCCTTCTATATTGGATACGACAGGAAAGGTGCAACACACTCATGTGAGTAAAACATGTTTTTTTTTTTTTTATATGATTGCATTGAAATTAGACTCGGACATGTAAGGCCGTCAGCAGGCAGGTGAATCTTAAATAGTGAAATAACCGATCAGGCAGGCCAAGTAATACACAAATAATATTCCAATCAATTGCAGGTGGATGAGAAATAAATGATTGTGTTTGTTTGATAAAGACATTTCCTCTGAGAGAATCATCCCGGTTGCCGTTTTTAAAAACAATCCATCCCTCGTAAACTGACAGGGGAGCTGAAGCTCATTAAAAGCTTGTTTAATTTCAAGCCTCCGGTGTGTCACGCCCACCAAAACCCAGCGTTCAGGAGAGAGCCTCAAAACCAGTGTAGAAAATAGCCTTTTACTTATTGGTTATGATGTTTTTGAATGTAAAAACCTAAAGAACGTCATTAGTTGACCTCAGACAACAGTATACAAAAATTTAAAAAGCCACTTCATGACACCTTTTAATGTATGATATCAGAAAACTAACTTACTTTTTTTTTTTTTTGCTCAGAATCTCAGCTTTCAAATTCTATGATATAGTGTAAGTACACTGTGTAAATTTAGATTTTTATATACACAGATCAGGTATATATGTGTGTATATATATATATATATATATATATATATATATATATATATATATATATATATATATATATATATATATATATATATATATATATATATATATATATATATATATATATATATAAATCAACTGAGTATATATATATATTCACTCAAAGTTGATTTTTTTATATATATATATAATATATAATATTCATATTCATCACAGCACCAGTTAGTGGGTGGGATATATTAGGCAGCAAGTGAACATTTTGTCCTCAAAGTTGATGTGTTAGAAGCAGGAAAAATGGGCAAGAGTAAGGATTTGAGTAAGTTTGACAAAGGCCAAACTGTGATGGCTAGACAACTGGGTCAGAGCATCTCCAAAACTGCCGCTCTGGTTGTTCCTGGTCTGCAGTGGTCAGTATCTATCAAAGGTGGTCCAAAGAAGGAACAGTGGTGGATCGACAAGATCATGGGCGGCCAAGGCTGATTGATGCATGTGGGGAGTGAAGGCTGGGTCGTGTTATCCGATCAATCAGACGAGCCACTATAACTCACATTGCTCAATAAGTTAATGCTGGTTCTGATAGAAAGATGTCAGAATACACAGAACATCACACTTTGTTGCGTATGTGGCTGTATAGTCACAGACCAGTCAGGGTGCCCATGCTGACCCCTGTCCACCACTGAAAGCACCAACAGTGGCACGTAAACATCAGAATTGGATCACGGAGAAATGAAAGAAGGTGGCCTGCTGAATGTGCTATGCAATGGAAATTATAAGTCAAGCTGACAGAGGCAATTTTAAGGCTTTGGGCAATGTTATGCTGGGAAACCTTGGGTCTTGCCATCCATGTGATACCACCTACCTAAGCATTGTTGCAGATCATGTACACCCTTTCATGGAAAAAGCATTCTCTGGTGGCTGTGGCCTCTCTGTATCCTCTCAGGATAACGTGCCCTGACAAAAAGCAAAAATGGTTTAGGAATGGTTTGAGGAGCACAAAAACAAGTTTGAGGTGTTGACTTGGCCTCCAAATTCCCCAGATCTCAATCCAATCAGGCATCTGTGGGATGTGCTGAACAAACAAGTCTGACCTATGAACCAGGACTTAAAGGATCTTCTGCTAACATCTTGGTGTCAGATATCACAGCACACCTTCAGGGTCTAGTGGAGTCCATGCTTCGACAGGTCATGGTAGGGCCGGGCGATATGGGCCAAAAAAATTATCACAATGTAATTTTCCATATCAGTCGATATCGATAAATATCACGATAAATGTAAATTTTTTATTTCTTTAAAGTTTAAAGGCATATTTTTGCTCCTGAGTGAAAGATGTAGAAAACAGAACAGTTATCTGTGGTTTTAAACTATTCTTTATTGTCAAAACATGACAAACACTTCCCAAACAGGTGAACAATTTATTAAAACTAAGGTAGATTTATTTATTAAAATCTTAATTGTGGTCAGCATTTTTTTACTCTACACTTTATATCAATAATATCATTACTTAATCATGTAAGTAAAACACTAAGAATACAAACGGGCAACAAAAAAAAAAGGTCCACCGTGCATTCTCTCTCTCTCTCTCTCTCTCTCTCTCTCTCTCTCTCTCTCTCTCTCTCTCTCTCTCTCTCTCTCTCTCTCTCTCTCTCTCTCTCTCATATCTCTATTTTATTCATTTTAAGCATCAGATGAAATTATTTATCTTTTGATACAGGCGATGCTGAGTCATTAATACATCACCAAAGACAAACAATTATGATACGTTAGCGATCATGTACAAGTCCGATCGATGTTTTGGTGATTATAGTTTGGTAGCATTAGCTTGTTGTAAGTCACCCACCGCAACTAACAAGGTAATAAGCCTGAGTGTGAATGTAGTTTATGATTTTACCGCTGATGTAGATTTACCGTAGCCTAGAAATCTAGACCAACCCTAGCGGCAGCAAATCTAATCTGCCCGCGCGTGTCGTCTAGCAACTCTCAATATCCTTCTGAGCTGAAATCGCCTAACTCTTGCTGGGCCAATCACATCGTGTATAGAGTCGGTGGGCGGGGCCATAATGACGACGGCCGAGTTGCGTTTGCGTGCTTCTAGTTAACACAGAATCTGGTGTACGGCGGTCTTTCGAATCAGCTCTGACCGCGACTCTGGAAGACTTGGAGTTAAGCTTTTCTCTGAGAGAAGAACAAAGAACGGCACTGAAGTCATTCTTAAAAAGGGAAGATGTGTTCGGAGTTTTGCCAACCGGATACGGCGAATGTTTAATCTATTAACAAGCTCTGCTTCACCTTCGTTGGTCTGTTTGGTTGTAGCGCTATCCTTTTTGTTTGAGTTTGAAAGAAAGCCGTTTATCCCGCCCCTCGGATTGAGCCGTGTCTATGGTGAGTTTCCAGACCAAACATCTTGATGTGGGTCTGGCTTGTCGGGCTAGATTTACCGTTGTGTTGGGCTCAGTGTTATATAGAAGAACTTAGAAGCAGCACGATAATTTAATAATTGAAATTCTGGGTGAACGTGAACCAGCAGTCCACATTTTATGTCGGATGGGATCGCCAAAATATCTCCAAACCACTGAAGTTGAGCGAACTAACTTGTCAACGATATCTGTGTCCTCCGAGTGCGTGCCGTGCAGCACCCAGAAGCCCGGTCTGCAATACGCATGCGCAGCATTACGTATAGCGCGTAAGCATTATATTGAGAATTTATTGAACTGTTGTTATTGTTTTATCGAGGAAAATTATAATGTGATAATTATCGTTATTGTTTTATCGCCCAGCCCTAGGCCAGGGCTGTTTTGGCAGCAAAAGGGGGACCAACGCAATATTAGGATAAAATGTTATGCCTGGTCTGTGTTTGAAGGCTGACCTTTCATCTTTTTAGATTGCCAAACAGACTTCTTTTGGGGATGTCATTCATCTTACCTGGACATATTTGTTATTAAGTTATTGTTCCTCTTACAGTGATCAGCCCAGAATGAAGTCTCATTGAGTTTTTCCATTCACTTTTTGACAAAGGCCAAACTGTGATGGCTAGACAACTGGGTCAGAGCATCTCCAAAACTGCCGCTCTGGTTGTTCCTGGTCTGCAGTGGTCAGTATCTATCAAAGGTGGTCCAAAGAAGGAACAGTGGTGGATCGACAAGATCATGGGCGGCCAAGGCTGATTGATGCATGTGGGGAGTGAAGGCTGGGTCGTGTTATCCGATCAATCAGACGAGCCACTATAACTCACATTGCTCAATAAGTTAATGCTGGTTCTGATAGAAAGATGTCAGAATACACAGAACATCACACTTTGTTGCGTATGTGGCTGTATAGTCACAGACCAGTCAGGGTGCCCATGCTGACCCCTGTCCACCACTGAAAGCACCAACAGTGGCACGTAAACATCAGAATTGGATCACGGAGAAATGAAAGAAGGTGGCCTGCTGAATGTGCTATGCAATGGAAATTATAAGTCAAGCTGACAGAGGCAATTTTAAGGCTTTGGGCAATGTTATGCTGGGAAACCTTGGGTCTTGCCATCCATGTGATACCACCTACCTAAGCATTGTTGCAGATCATGTACACCCTTTCATGGAAAAAGCATTCTCTGGTGGCTGTGGCCTCTCTGTATCCTCTCAGGATAACGTGCCCTGACAAAAAGCAAAAATGGTTTAGGAATGGTTTGAGGAGCACAAAAACAAGTTTGAGGTGTTGACTTGGCCTCCAAATTCCCCAGATCTCAATCCAATCAGGCATCTGTGGGATGTGCTGAACAAACAAGTCTGACCTATGAACCAGGACTTAAAGGATCTTCTGCTAACATCTTGGTGTCAGATATCACAGCACACCTTCAGGGTCTAGTGGAGTCCATGCTTCGACAGGTCATGGTAGGGCCGGGCGATATGGGCCAAAAAAATTATCACAATGTAATTTTCCATATCAGTCGATATCGATAAATATCACGATAAATGTAAATTTTTTATTTCTTTAAAGTTTAAAGGCATATTTTTGCTCCTGAGTGAAAGATGTAGAAAACAGAACAGTTATCTGTGGTTTTAAACTATTCTTTATTGTCAAAACATGACAAACACTTCCCAAACAGGTGAACAATTTATTAAAACTAAGGTAGATTTATTTATTAAAATCTTAATTGTGGTCAGCATTTTTTTACTCTACACTTTATATCAATAATATCATTACTTAATCATGTAAGTAAAACACTAAGAATACAAACGGGCAACAAAAAAAAAAGGTCCACCGTGCATTCTCTCTCTCTCTCTCTCTCTCTCTCTCTCTCTCTCTCTCTCTCTCTCTCTCTCTCTCTCTCTCTCTCTCTCTCTCTCTCTCATATCTCTATTTTATTCATTTTAAGCATCAGATGAAATTATTTATCTTTTGATACAGGCGATGCTGAGTCATTAATACATCACCAAAGACAAACAATTATGATACGTTAGCGATCATGTACAAGTCCGATCGATGTTTTGGTGATTATAGTTTGGTAGCATTAGCTTGTTGTAAGTCACCCACCGCAACTAACAAGGTAATAAGCCTGAGTGTGAATGTAGTTTATGATTTTACCGCTGATGTAGATTTACCGTAGCCTAGAAATCTAGACCAACCCTAGCGGCAGCAAATCTAATCTGCCCGCGCGTGTCGTCTAGCAACTCTCAATATCCTTCTGAGCTGAAATCGCCTAACTCTTGCTGGGCCAATCACATCGTGTATAGAGTCGGTGGGCGGGGCCATAATGACGACGGCCGAGTTGCGTTTGCGTGCTTCTAGTTAACACAGAATCTGGTGTACGGCGGTCTTTCGAATCAGCTCTGACCGCGACTCTGGAAGACTTGGAGTTAAGCTTTTCTCTGAGAGAAGAACAAAGAACGGCACTGAAGTCATTCTTAAAAAGGGAAGATGTGTTCGGAGTTTTGCCAACCGGATACGGCGAATGTTTAATCTATTAACAAGCTCTGCTTCACCTTCGTTGGTCTGTTTGGTTGTAGCGCTATCCTTTTTGTTTGAGTTTGAAAGAAAGCCGTTTATCCCGCCCCTCGGATTGAGCCGTGTCTATGGTGAGTTTCCAGACCAAACATCTTGATGTGGGTCTGGCTTGTCGGGCTAGATTTACCGTTGTGTTGGGCTCAGTGTTATATAGAAGAACTTAGAAGCAGCACGATAATTTAATAATTGAAATTCTGGGTGAACGTGAACCAGCAGTCCACATTTTATGTCGGATGGGATCGCCAAAATATCTCCAAACCACTGAAGTTGAGCGAACTAACTTGTCAACGATATCTGTGTCCTCCGAGTGCGTGCCGTGCAGCACCCAGAAGCCCGGTCTGCAATACGCATGCGCAGCATTACATATAGCGCGTAAGCATTATATTGAGAATTTATTGAACTGTTGTTATTGTTTTATCGAGGAAAATTATAATGTGATAATTATCGTTATTGTTTTATCGCCCAGCCCTAGGCCAGGGCTGTTTTGGCAGCAAAAGGGGGACCAACGCAATATTAGGATAAAATGTTATGCCTGGTCTGTGTTTGAAGGCTGACCTTTCATCTTTTTAGATTGCCAAACAGACTTCTTTTGGGGATGTCATTCATCTTACCTGGACATATTTGTTATTAAGTTATTGTTCCTCTTACAGTGATCAGCCCAGAATGAAGTCTCATTGAGTTTTTCCATTCACTTTTAATGAAAAGGCACAATGAAAAACACCTGTGTTGCATCTTACTGGTAGATGGGACACATTTCTCATTTCCTTTTAATGAAAGGATGAAAGTTTACCTACCATCCAGTTTTGATGACAAGGATATTTGTGAAATTGAATGCTTTTGAGCTGGATCAATTCTGTTGATGGTCTGCTTTTAACTGTACCCCTTAGATCCACTAGTGATGCACTGGAAAATTAATTTTGGGGGACCAAATAATGCACTTTAACATAACCAAAAATTATGCTTGGATAGAAATATATGTAATTTGTTCGGATGAAATATTGAGTGACGTCTTGTTTTAGAAGTTTATTAGAACTGTTTTAATTTTAAATTGATAGCCGCTGCTTTTATATGCTCTCTTTGTGCTTGTTAAGCATGATTGTGAAACGTGAAATCAGAGGTGCTAGTCAATAAGTTAATCAGCTTAACACCGCTAAAAACGCAAAAGGTTTTATTTTGTTCAACATAATGCAAATAAGACATTCACTGCACAATCAAGACAGCTTTTTTTTATTATAAAAGTTTCCTGCTGAAAGAGCTTGCATTTTAGAAATTGAGAAATGCAAGTTTTTGCTAAATGCAACTCTTTGCTCAACTCTTTGCTAAATGCAAGTTTCGTTTTCCCCTGCTGCTACACTGTATTTAAATGCACGATTGAATCAGAAACTGTGATAACCAATGGACAATACAAAATGGGACAAAATATTTTGCTCTGGTACTGAAATTGTATCATATTGGTATCAACTACTGAAAATTTGGTACCGTTAAAAATATAAATGGTTAAATTGCCAAAATGTTATTTTCAGTTTTCAGTAAAAAAAAAAAAAAGTTGGTGCATCACTCTGATCCACCTGTCAGATTGCCCTCACACTATCATTTACCAGCCTACAGCATTGAATTCCTTGTTTGAATGCAAAACGATTCACATATTGCATCAGTATACACGGAGAAGCTCTTCCTCTTATACATCAATGACTCTATGAAATCCATCTGAGCTGTATTGAAATGATTGTGCATTCAAAGGGCTACTCCTTGCTGTTAGATTGGACACCTGTCTTCCCACTCATCATATGAAATGATCAAGGTGATTAAACCATGCAGAGCTCATGATACTACAGCACCTGACCCACACTTCCTGTCCTGTTCCCCCCAAGCCCACCCATCGCAGCTCGAACGGGGGGGTCACCCTACTGGCTTAGCTCCTCTCTCCACCATCCTCCAGAAAGCTCATTATCTTGTTAACACTACATTTATCTAACAAGACAAAAGGGAGTGAGTGAGTGACCCAGCCACCATTAAAGATTAATAGAAAGGCATTAAAGGGATGGGAGAGATGGAGAAAGGCTGGGCCTTAACCAGGCTTTTCTTTTTAAAGAGTGAGATGGCTGTGACAGGATTATTAATCAAAACGGGGGGGAAGATAAGACCTCTGTTGCAGCTCCCTCACTTAGAGTCTTTAGTTAGCTCTCCTGCAAAGCATGAACAGGTCAGAAAGGGTAAAACTAATTGGCTCTACCGGGTTTTGAATAACAATGAGCAAGGGCCCAATTATAAAATCACTCTGATTTTGACGTCGGGGAAGGGGGAGACAGTGCAAGACTAGATTTTTCTATAATGTGTGAGGAAAATGGAATATTAAATTGGAGACTGAGAGTATTACTTTGGGAGGAGAATGGGAGCAGGACACATCAGACTCCGTAACGAGGGGAAAAGAGAGGAAGAGCATGTAAGCATGTGTGCCGTCTCTCCTGTTCCCTCAATGCTTGGCTATTAATGAAATTTATAAATCATTGGTGATATAAATTTTAATCGAGGGCTGGTGGAAAACCGTAGAGGTCTCTGAAGATAGCTTCAGCTCATTTGAAATTCCATTTCCATTAAAGATTCACGTAACACTGAAAGATTTGAGGGAAATCTTCTTTTCTTTTTTATCTTCCCTTCATTCATTAGTAATGATTCCTTTTTTCCTTTTTCACTACAACAAGAGGTTTTTCAAAATCAGCGTCTCTTCATAACAAATGCCTTTTGCCTCTCTATGTCCTGTTGTGTGTCATCATAGGCTCCGCATGGAGCGAGATGAAGACCAGAATGTCAGCTAAGAGGGAAAACTTTTTTCTTTTTTTTACTGAAAACTAATATTCAAATTAGTTTGAATGCTCCTTTGTAATTAACACCCACTAATGATCTCTTTTTAATTTATGATAGCTGGTTAGCTCTTTCTTTATCTGTCACGAGCTCACACTTGTTTGAGGTCTCTAATTAGCTAATTAATAGTGGCATTTTGATTGGAATATTGTTTGTTTTGTATAGGTATGAGCCTGTTCTATTTGTCAGCTTGAAGACTGAGACGTCTTGTTGCATAATTCATGGCACGCTCCGCCAACAGACAGCATTGCCATTTAAATTATGAACACATTAGAGAAATGCTAACCCTCCCTGACTGCCTGCGGCAACTGAGAGATAGAGAGAGAAATAAATGAATTTCCCACTGCTCATTACTTTACCTGTGATAATAGGGGGATGGGAGGTGGGAAGAACGGCGTGTCAAAGGCGTTAATGTGTATCATGAGAAATGTAGAGGTGTGTGGATGTTGTGTACAGATCCTACATTTATTCAGATTCATATTATTTTTTTCTATTCATTTAAAAGAAGGCAGGAAAGATCTCCTTTGCGCTGGCTTACAAAGATAAACAACTAACTTATAACTTTTCAACTGTGATCAGATCATTCTAAGCACGTGTCTATGCTTGCACATCCAGCGGTGCCCATTACAATGAGGACAAACAATCTTTTTTTTATTGTTATTTCATTCTAATGCTAAAACTAGGTAAGACAATTTATGAATTTAACATCGTCACTGTTGGGCAGAGGACCTTGTATTTCATCATAAATCATTACTATAGTTCATCCTTTGTCTGTCTGTGGATTTTCCAAATATTTAACAAATTATAAGTATTAAAAACAGTTTGTGACTAAAGCTTGTAACTCCATTGGCTCCTCAAACTGTCGGTCAAACTCCATCTGCTTCTTGAATCTTGAATTAAGTGCCACACGCAGTTTGGAGCTTCTCTGCTGGCTTTCTATGCAAGGGCAAATAAAGGACCAAGCAGATAGAGCAACCACTGACTACTAGAGGAAGGGGGAAAAAAAACCTATGCTAGTGAATGGTTGCTCTATCTGCTTTGTTACAAAAATTGTTCAAAATATTTTATTTTGTGTTCAGCAGAACAAAGAAACTCATACAGGCTTGTAACAACTTGAGGGTGAGTAAATGATGACAGAATTTTGGGTGAACTTTCCCTTTAATATTTCACTCTCTGTCAAGCAATCTGTCTATTTCAGTTCAGCTCAATGGAAGAGCAGTGCACCTGTACATAACATAACGTACCGTACCGACTAAATAATATCTATCATTAGTCAATGGCTAAGAGATATTATTTAGTCGCACAGAGTGAATATTTACTCACATTATGTAAGTGATTTACTCGAATTGTATAGGGTTGAAATTGAAGAAATTATTTTAAATGAGTATCAAATAAAGGCAGCCTTGATGAGCATAGAAAAATATTATTGAGCTCAAAGCTTTGAAATGCAGTGTATATTGCACCATGTCTCTCTTCAGAATCATGTAAAAGATTTTTACTTTTAAGAATGCATCTCAAGACCCTGTATTCTTTTCCATTCCTCAGCGCTGTTTCACACTTTCAAAGGCATAAATGCTTTTTTCATCACAGCATAGGCCTATATCTATAATCCTACAGCTATTAGGTAGACAGTATTGTTTATACAGTAACCTACCCTGTAAAAAAAAAAAAAAAAAAGTAGTGATTGATCACATCAATTTTTTTCAGTTGGCCAAATTGAATTTCTGTGAATTGATGCAATTTAATTCACAGAAATTCAATCTGGCCAACTAAAAAATGGTGATGTGATCAATCACTAAATGTTCAATTGGAGACCTGATTTCTTTTTTTCTTTTTCTTTTTACAGTGTATGGCTCTTTTTAATGTTTTAACAGATTTTAATGTTAAACACAGGAGTAACACAATACATGACATATGACAAGGGACTGAACAAAAGTTTAAATAGGCCTACAAGATGAACCAAAATGACTGATGGGTGTAAATCATACTTAACAATAGAAACAGACAAGGACATAACCAGTAACCAAAACTGAATAGAGCAGAGAAATAGGAACTAAACGAAACACAACAGAAAATCAGAATAAGTCCATGTCCATGACACTTGGTCTTTCCTGTATCTTTGTCAAGTTTTTGCATATGTACACAGCTATGAGTTTGAACTTTATTTATCTGTCTCTGTCTATTTTGATTCTCTCTTTATTTCTCCATTCTAACCCATTCTTATTCCTCGATCATTTTATTCCATTAACCATAGTATCTCTTTCTCTCCTTCTTTGTGTGTGTATGTGTTTAGTTCATTTTTGCTTCAAGTTCTCTTGCTTTAGTAGTTTGTATTTTGACACATGTGAATGTGTGTGGTCTTCAGGCTTGCTAAACACTGCAGTCATTTATCTTTACACTTTAAATTTAACTTACTTGCTGAAACAGCACAGCTTGGACCCCCTGATGTAGCTTTGCATTTATAAACAGATGGCTGAACTCCTTTAAAAAAAAACTGTGGTGGAAATGATTGTTCGAAGAAGGTTGAATTTGCTCTGCTTCTGCCATTACTGTATTAAAATATCTAACAATTCCAATAATATGCAGTTTACACGCAAGCACTCAATAATTCCACTCTGATGGATTAGATAATGAGATAAAGATATTTTTACATCTTTATTTGTTCTTTGTAGAAAGCCAAACACATATACTTGTTTTTCAGCAGATTCAACTATATTCAGCTGCCAGATTCTCTTTAGCATCTCTCCGCTCGATATGCTAATGTCGGTCCCAATTTCCATAATTAGAGAGAGAGAGATTGTGTTATTATGGCAAGAAAATGCTGGGCTGAGGTTATTATAACTCTCTCAGCAGGGAGCTGCAGTCAAACACTACAGCAAGCTTTCTGATTCCTCTTTTATATGCAACCATATTCCCTTATTCAAGAGAATTAATTACCCACAATACCACATGATGATATTTATACTTCTCTGCTAAAGTATATATGTTTTTTAAGAGCTTTGTGTGTGTGTGTGTGTGTGTGTGTGTGTGTGTGTGTGTGTTTGACTGTGGGCATGTTATTGGCTTTGTTCCCTTGTGCTTGCATATTGTATGCACCTCTGTAATTAACAGTGCCGTGAACGCACAACACAAGGCTAAGGAACTGCTATATCATTACTCGCTTCCTTATTAAGAGAGCACTGCACAGTGCTGTTTCACACCTGCAAGACCTCCGTTCATCTTCGGAACACAAATTAAGAAATTTTTGTTGAAATCCGATGGCTCAGTGAGGCCTGTTTATCCGGCAATTACATTTCCTCTCTCAAGATCCATTTAAATAAGTTCATGTGAGTATAGTGGTTCAATATTAGTTTCATTTGCCGCACCAAAAGTATTCTTGACGCTTTATAATATTAAGTAAAGACTTATATAGTGATGGCCGATTTCAAAACACTGCTTCATTAAGCTTCGGAGCGTTATTAATCAGCGTATCGAATCAGCGGTTCAGAGCGGCAAAGTCATGTGATTTCAGCAGTTTTGCGGTTTGACGTGCGATCCAAATCATGATTGCTTATAATCCGGTAAGATATCAATTACACTGCTGAACAATAACCACTAATATTTATAATATTTTTTCCCCTATATTTTATGCCAATTTAATGATTGGTATATGTACTACAAACACTTGTGCTTTACGTCATAGAGTTTATGCAATGTAAGAATTTGTGTGTGTGTGTGTGTGTGTGTGTCTGTGTGTGTGTCTGTGTGTCTGTGTGTGTTATATTACAATTGTTAAACATTTTTGAAAGAAATCTGCTGCTCACAAAGGCTCCATGAATAACGTTTTGGGAATGTAACATTGCAGGTGTAAAATAGCAATGTTGAGATTTTGCATCCAGGGTCATTCATTTGCCAAGCGCCACATTCATGTAGAGTATAGGATTGACTTCTTTGAATGAACAATGTAGGCCTACTTACCTAAGAAAGGACTGGGTGGTATACGGTAACTACATGGGTTAAGGTTGGGTTCAGGGTTAGTACCTATTATTACCCATTTATTGTAATTACTATAGTAGGTACAGAGTAAATAAAGTGCTACCGGAATTATAAACCAATGCATTTTTTTAAAAGAATAATCTTCACTAGGCCACATTCACATAAAGTCTGTGATTTATCATTTTTTTCAAAGGAATTTCTACACAATGCATATATTTTTTTTACATTTTCTTACCATCTCCCAAATTTTCTTTTTGTTGTAAATAAAATACTCTCAAGTGTCAGTGCCTTAAAGTCAAGTTGGTATGTAGTTTCCAGCCTCATGCATGTATACAGTGAAACACTATCCACATTTCACATAGAACAGGAACAAAATAATGGTGAGAATTTACATTGGTAATAATAAAACCTATAGCAAGTGCAAAAGTGACAAGGGAAAGCTATTCCAAGTCATCAGTGCAGGTTGGGTAATCTCACAGTTGTGGTGTTGTAATCATAATGATTTCTGAGTGGCCTGTTTTTGCAGCCTTGTTTGGACTTGTTTGGAGATCTTTGTGTGTAAATCCAGTTTTTCATGATATTGCATGACTTGACCATTTGCAGATGTTATGGCATTCTTTTTCTTTCTGCCATTTATATCAGCCAAGTATATGAGTTATAACAAGTGAGGTTTACTTACAGCACCATTGGTTCTGTTGACTCTTGAAACTAGCTTGAAGTTATTGGTGAATATGAAGTGGGACTTTGAAGTCTCTGTCTGAATGATGTATGATTTTATCAAAATTTGATATCAAAAATTGCAAATATTTAAGGAACAAAACAACCATGGTATTCCAAGTAAGATTAAATAAGACATTTAGAAATGTGATACTTTAGGCAAACTTTCTCCTCATTAAAACATGATTGTGACAATATGCTTTATGTGTGTTTTTAGCAATCTCAAGGTTTATTGACAATAAAGTATATGAATATTTTTCTAATGTTGCTGTTCTTCCTATCATCTCCAGGATGATAGGGAGAAAAGCAACATTAGAAAAATATTGCAAGTTATATTTGACCTTATGTTTGCTCTCATAAACACGTCATGTCAGATCATGTGTGCTGATAACTAGGCCACAGCTCAGACAGCGCTAAATAAATTATGCCATCATTATTGATCATTCTGAGGCAAAGTCTATGTGACTGGACATTGCAGTCATATCAATTTCCAGTGGAATCTGATTGCCTTAGAACACCCGTTTCTTTCTTTTTGTAATAATTGTATTTATTTTAGATGCCTAGGTAATGTTTCCCTCAACACTGTCAATTAAACGGTATGTTTCTCATTATGCTCTTGGATTGGCTTGTAAGTATGTCACTGTCTATTAATGGTGAAACTTTCATACACACACCTGCTCCTCTGGCCTAATTGAATGTGTGATGTCTGACAGTTTCTCTTGTTTCTCTTTGCACTCAGGATGCACTACACACACTCTCTCTTCAGCCTGGCCTCTTTTAACTGCAGGTGTGTATGTGTTTCACAAAAGGTCTTAGAGGTATTATAGCATTATTCATCAATCATTAATGTCTTAAGATAACAGTGGAGCACACAGCGCTTTCTCTCTCTCTCTCTCTCTCTCTCTCTCTCTCTCTCTCTCTCTCTCTCTCTCTCTCTCTCTCTCTCTCTCTCTCTCTCTCTCTCTCTCTCTCTCTCTCTCGGCCCACTTGGGAAAACTTTATTATGCTTTGGTCTGACAGAGAAATATACAGATAAAAGATAATTGCCTGGCTTGACTCCTGCATTGATATGAAAATGAGATCTAAATTATTCAGTATGGTTTAAAGGTTAGTTGAAGGTTATTTCTGACGGGAAGCTGAAAAGAGAAAGCAGTTATGTTTGCTGTGCATGCTGTGTGCTTGTGTGAATGTGTATTTGTGTGTGTGATGTCCATCGACTGAGAGGTTAGACACATTTGAAAGGCTAATTTTCAGTGGATGCAGCGTTGCAGTCTGCTGACAAAGTGAGGGTCTCCAATGGGACCCGGATGATAGCAAATCAATTATTTACAGGCAAATTAGGCCTGATGTCTCTGGAAACACTTTTAGCACGGGCTGGAGCAGACTGCTGTTTTTGCTAACGTCGCTCTATGACATGTTGACTCCTCTCGTATCGTTCCCTGTAAAATGCCTGTTAGCTAATGAGCACAGTGCTGTGCATGAGATTGCAGGTGTTCTTTGGTTTTCAGCGTGAGCGCAGAAGCTCAGGTTTGTATTGAGATGTGTAGGAGGCAGTAAAGAGCGATGATAGGCACTCCAGGGGGCCAGAGGAAATTACCTGCCTCATTGTTGTCTGCTCAGAAGATCCATGCTGTTAACAGCAGGGGGGAGCATCTAAACCCTGGCATGTTACCACGGTAACCTACAGCCCTGTGCTTTGCTATGAAGAAGATTTTGCATGTACAACGTAAGATGATTTTAGCTCTTACAAGTCGTACTTATATTTTTGAACTCTTTTAGTGTGGCTGAGAAATGTATCAATAGTGTCAGATCTTTCTGTTAGTGTTTTTAGCTACACATTTAAATAGTGTGTGTTTGTGAGAGTAAAAAAAATAAAAATAAAAAACAAAACATATATATATATATATATATATATATATATATATATATATATATATATATATATATATATATATATATATATATATATATATATATATATATAGACAATCAAGCATTTATATATATATATATATAATATAAATGCTTGATTGTCTGGAGATGTATTACATGACTGGAAGACATTGTTAAAATATTCCCATGAGGGTTAAACTAAGCCGCCTAACTGCATCACTGGAGAGCCGTCTATAATGTTTGCACAGGAAGCTGCTCTAATGGATTCTACTTGAGCTCCCCATTAATACTCGTGTATCTACAGACAGAAACATCAGTGGCATCAGGCAGCGTAAAGGCCTATTTACAGCAGCACTACCTGATCTGCCTTTACGGCCCATCTCAAGGCTTCTCTCTTTGCTTCAGATTTCATTCTTTCCATTCCCCTGCAAAAGTGAAATAATTTATCCTTCATCTCTGCCAAGCATACTTGCTTGTTTTTATTTAGAATCCAGATGAGCCTTGTCTACGATCTCCGACTCCCTGTAGTACACCTGTGATGGGCTGGTGGGATGTATCGATCCCCTGCAGCTAATCATTCGTACCGTTTCCACCCGGAGCCGATGGGAACCTTTTTCCCACTTCTTTTTTAATTAGTGCTAGGAACCCATGGGCACTAATCCATGAGTCCTGCTCTGATATTCGTCTGATGTATGCCGCTTTGATTTCTCTGACCCTACAAGGATTGAAGAGATTGGGAGACGCTTCTGGAATCTTAATGCTCAATGCAAATCTCTGAGGAAGACTTCACTGCAAAGAGAGATGTGGGAGATCAAAAGAGACTCGCACAGCAACACATAGCAATATTTTGTTATGTGTCAGCTGCTTTGTTTCTTTGAAGAGACTCAGGGCTATGACGTGATGTAAAAACTGACGAGTATTCAGTGGCTGCTATCAAGTTTACACCGCCTGTAATTTACAAAGCAAAACTGCATAATACAATTAATCATCATTCTGGTAACATATGAAGGTGCATATACAGTAAGTTAGAATACTATAGCTGTGATAATGCACGGTACAGTTATTCTTCATTTAATTTCTCATGAGGCAAGGGCAGAAAAATCGTTTTTTTTCAGATAATTGTTTGATTATTTAATTGCAAGTAATTGTATAAGAATGAATAAGCATGTTAAGCATTTATATACAGCAGCGGTATCCATATGGCTCATCACATGTATGGTTTTAAATGAATGAAATCTTCTTGCTGTGCTTTTTAGATTAGCATTCATATGTTCTTTTAAAGCATGGTATTGTTGTGTGTTCAAAAACAGATAAATCTTATCTCCCGAATATTAGTGCCTCTTCATGAAATCAACATAAAATATCATGCATATGATATTCTATTCATTTTGATGGATAAATATTAATAATCTTATTCTCATAATGAGGTTGTCATGTACACATAAATAAATCAAGTAACTGTTTTACTCTGTCCATTAACCTATAGGTTTGCGTTCCTGCAGGACTGTCTATGTGGAAAGTTGTCTGTAAGCACTGAATCACATGCACAGAGAATAAGAAAAATGTGAATTTGCTCGGTGATCAGCTGCTGTTGATTTATATGATCCCTCTCTCCTTTCATCCTCTCTGCACTGGTCTGTAGATAAGAGCAACTTGATATGAGTGATGAAGAGAGGTCACAGGGTCTGGATCCAGCGAGTCCACGGTCATTACCTCAAAATGAAGCCTAAAGGTTGATGTGTAAAATATGTATATATATATATATATATATATAATGTATATAATATATATAATGTTCATACAATACAATATTGAGTTCAATACAATATTTATTCTTGGCATGAATGAATGTAAAAGAGTTATAGAAACTCTCTTATGAAATGCTTACATTTCTGAAGCTGTGCTTACTATGTTTTAAAATCTGTCAATAGGTCCATATTGTTTCAGCATGTATCCAAACATTGTTAATATTACGCCTGCATGCCTCTGAATATCACCGAGTAGGAGACTGGTTGCCAAGGACAAAATTTAAACATACAGTTTGACAGTTATATTTGACCGCTGAATGCTGTTCTGACCAATCAGAAGTATTTCAGTGAGCGGTGTAAAAAAAAGTGGCTTAACAAATGGAGGAGATTATAACTGTCCTTGTTTCAATTGTGATAAAAGAACAATACAGCCATTGATGGTGTTGATAACCTGCCATACGGCAGATTAAAAACAGCTGTCCCAACAGCCCACTGCCTACTTTTGTCAAAATAAACAAAACACACTGACTCAACAACTCGGCATGTTTGTCCACACCACAGAAGATGTCCCAAGAGCCTCACTAAGATCCACTTCCTTTTGGTGTATGCGTGTTTTCAGCACTAGAGACTGAGCTTTTGGAGAGGGTGCATGTGTCCGCCCAAAGAGAATAATGTGTCCCTGTTGCCACCGGAGCTTAATGCCTGCTCAGCGTCTCAGCAGCCCAGACGCTCCTATTGAGCGCTTTTATCGTGGCTTGGCTCTCCTCGTTTGAAACAATATAGGCTGACTGCTGCTATTGATTTCAGCGGATTGTACTGTGGTAAGCTTTCCTCTGAGTCTGTCTGCTATATTAAGCAATCATTCGTCCTGCTGATGGCAAAACTTCCTCCTGAGGCAGCGTGCAGTCTTCTAATAGCCCTAGTATTACTCATGTTAATTGATTGGGTGGCAGTGAGGGGTTGAGGAGCAGAGAAATTATGGCCCTTTTGAGAAGAAATCAACACAAGTGGCAGTAATTAGCGAGGAGAGAAACTAGCTGTAATTGAAAGAGCTTCAGTCATCGACTGTTCTTAACAGCAGCCCGAAGGGGCACACGGATTGAGCGTAATCGAATGCTCTGTGTCTATCCACGTGTAGATTTCTCTTCCGCAGAAAACTCACATCACATGCCGAAGAAATTAAGATATATGTGTGTTTTGAGTTGGGATGCATGCGGTAATGTTCATCTTTGGCAAGCCGGCATTGTAAACTCCTCACACTGAAGACTTTGGAAGTGCACCCTGTTAAGTAGGTCTGGCGAGCAGCATTTTAAATTTCAGATGTGGGCTGCTTTTCAGATCAGCTCCTCATAGTGTCTCTCTAAAGCCAAGTCTCTATACATCACCTCAGTTAGGGGGAAGAGGGCACATCTGGGCCGCATAAAGCTTGGTGCAGTCACGGATATTTAGATATACAAGCCTCTTGTATTGCTGCTGATTGGGACGCACATGGTGACCGCTCTTTTGCCAGAGTCGAGTGGGAAAGAGTTTTCAGCCATTTGGGGAGAGAGAAATGGCTAAACCATCTGGCGAGTGACTCCACGTTCTCGTCCAAATCGAAGGGCGTTCGTGTGTATGTCTGTCGTCCCTCTATCGAAACGTTCTGTGAACCTCTGATAAATAGTCCACTGTGCCTCTGTGTCTGTCAGCGTTCCGCCGTGTGTTAAATGTTTTTTTACATTAAAACCTCAAGAGTTCATGTGTTTTATCCCTTTCGCTGTCGCGTAGATGATAAACTACCCTGCTGAGCGTTACTTCTTCAAATATGATAACACCATGATGGGATAAAAATACAAGCAATTCACTCATCTTCACGGAACATCATCTCCCCACAACTTCACCAGTTTGGTTTGTCCCAGAGCCCTGAACCACAGACCGCTGAAACGCTTGACATAATGTCCTCTCAGAGACTACATCACATTAACAACACAGGCCGAAGGGACCTGGGCTTCTGGCTGAGCCTGCATGAAATTTATGATGTATGTGTTATTTGTGGGTCTCGCTCAATTTTGGTTTGAATCTAGTGGAAAATCCCATTTACACTCCATTTCCCGTCCTCCATGAGGACTAAGATGTGACTCGAAGGGCAGCTCAGGGCAGTTCTTTAATTTACTAATGGAGTGTTATAGCTTTGCTACCCTGTGTTGTGATTCATTATGCCTTGTTGTTTTGGGTGAGCGTTTTTATTTATTCATTTTTAGTGTCAGAGGTGCAGCTTGGCTTGCAGTAGTAGGTGGCTCCAGGACTGTCTATCATCTGTAACCTCCTGCGAGGATAAAGCTGCGCGATCTGTCCAACAGAAGCCTGGTGTAGGCCGTAACTACAGCTCATAAAGGGCCTCGGAGGTGAGCCAGCGACTGTCAGGTTAATTGTTCCCACTACTGTCGATTCTTTTTTTTCTTATAACAAATTTAGATTTGCTTATCTTTGCAGTACTGTTGTTCTGCCGTTAACAACACAGATAATTTATATGGTCACAGAGCTAATTTTCATAATGTTTTCTATATTATCAGAGGGAAAAATTAACACAGGAATATATTTACATAGCAGGCATGAATGGTAACGGCTTGCTAATTGCCTGTTAGATGATTAATAAGCTTACAGAGATGCTAATGAACAGAGCACTCACTGTTTCAGAGGTGCTCTGGCAGTGCGTGTGTTTTGGCAGCTTAATTATGGAGATAATTACACACTTGTTGATGCTGCTCTCCAAGCAAATGCCATCAACCATTAAAATATATTAAGTTGAATTACAGCAATGTGGACTAATCAAGGTGAAGTGTGAGCACTTGGATTGTCTCACAGGGAAATACATAGCACCTTTGGATTGGCAGCTTGGATGATTGCTGTAGTGTGAGCTTTCCCATTATAGAAAGATCAGTGCAGTTAAGTAAAGCTGTTTGAATACTATTTTTGAGCAATGTAATTTCATAATTTATTAGTGTATAGCCTATATAGTGTTTATGTACATGGCTGCTAAAATTCAGCTTTTCCATCACAGGAATAAAAAAGCCCAGCTAAAGCAAACACTTATCTCCATCATGGTGATTTACAACAAAACTATTATTTTCATTTAAACAGAAATAAAGTCAGTCTGGTTAGTTATAAGTTAGTTCACATATTATTATTATGTTTAGTAACTTACAAAATTTTACTTACTGATTTTAAGATTGCACACAATGAAAAAGTCTCCATCTTAAGCACTATTCGCACGGGATTAGTATTATCTAGGGACCTCTGTGATTTAGAAATTACTCCCCCACATCTGAGTTTTGCGTGGCGCATTCGCACGGGATAAGCAAAGCCTGTGATTTTACTCGAATTTACTGACTTCTCCCGGATATGATGTCAAGACTTCGTTATAGATATAGCTATATGAAATCATAAACAGGCATCGATCTCGTTTTAATTATTTTATAGTAATAAATAAACAATTTCCTTCAATTAGCGAACAGACGCCATAAACTGAGCTCAGACCTGAAAATATACGGCGGAAGATTCAGTTTCAAAACAAAATGTAAAAGTGCCTATTTAAACAAGCTTGTCGTTGTACTGTTCTGTTCTGTTCTGTTTTTCATTAAGAACAGTATTGATGTTAATATTAAACACACCATTCAATCAGTTTACTCCCAAATTGATACTCATTCTAAAGTGAAAGTATAATCCGTGTGGCTGCACGGAAATTCATAACAGTGCGCATTATGAATGCAGACTTTATTCTTTGTGAAAGATAAAGATAGAAATGCTCACAGGAAGAAAAAAAAACTTGCAAAAATGATATCTGATCCGCCTAATCCTGGCCAAATCACAGAGAATCACTATTATCACAGGACCTTGGTGTGCGGCGAAATATGGTAGGTCATTTGCGGGGGAATTTTTACTTTACAAATTACAGACATGGCCGATTCGCACGGGATTAAGATCACAGACAACCTCTGCAATTATTACAAATCACCAGAGGTCCCCAGATAATACTAGTTATTTTTTATACTAACTTTGAATCAGCGAAAAGCACTGCCTTTTGATGTTCTCCAATCAGTGAATTAGTTCTCTTGTTGCCAGACAGAACTCCTTGCATGGCCAATCACATCAAAGCAAGAACAGAGTAAGCTATTTTAATTCATTATAATTTTGAGTTAATTCAACTTGAAATCTTAAGTTTATGCATTTTGTATGTTAATAAGTTATACTAACTTATATTTTTGAGTTTCTGTCCTAAACTAGTAATATTTAGTCAAGATTACTTGATTTGTTTAAGTAAAGACAATGTTAGGGTTTACAGTGAACATTAAAGATTTTTAGTAATTTTTATATGTAATTTTTCACTTTTAGAGTTCCCTGATTGGTGATGTCTTGATTTTGCAGAGCTTTTATTATGCAGCAGACATCCATATCCAGATTTAAACATTGTTGAAAACGTCTGTACTGTAAAAAAATATTTAGAAAAAAAAGTTACCTGGTTGCCTTAAAATTTTGAGTTCATTGAAATTAAAAATTTGAGTTAATACAATGAACATTTTTTGATATTCAACAACATTTATTAAAATATTATTAAAAGATTTTGTAAGCATATTGGGTTATTGTGTGCGTTTTATTTTTGATGATGCAGTGAAACATGCCAAATAGTGCTATTTTCATGATTTATCAAATTTTTTATGTGGTTCAGATTCAATACTATTTTGAGTTTCTATTTATTAAACAAATATCCTTCATTGTATCAACTAAAATTTTTAATTTCAGTAAACTCAAAATTTTAAGGCAACCAGGTTACTTACTTTTTTAAGTTAAACCAACAATTTTTTTTACAGTGTGGGATAATGTAAGTACACAAGTCAACTAAATATATAACATTGTTTAGTGGTTTTCAAAAACCGTACCTATTGTGTAGATGTTTGGTTTGGAAAATCACCATTGACGGCTCAATCCGAGGGGCGGGATAAACGGTTCTCTTTTAAACTCCCTCTGCACGCGATAGGATAGCGCTACACCAACCAGAGCAATGAAGGTGAAACAGAGCTTGTTGATAGATTAAACATTCGCTGTATCTGGTCAGCAAAACTCCGAACACATCTTCCCTTTTTAAGAATGACTTCAGTGCCGTTCTTTTCTCAGAGAAAAGCTTAACTCCAAGTCTTCCAGAGTCACGGTCAAAGCTGATTCGAAAGACCGCCGTACACCAGTTTCTGTGTTTACTAGAAGCACGCAAGCGCAACTCGGCCATCGTCATTATGGCCCCGCCCACTGACTCAACACACGATGTGATTGGCCCAGCAAGAGTTGGGCGATTTCAGCTCAGAAGGGTATTGAGAGTTGCTAGACGACACGCGCGGGCAGATTAAATTTGCTGCCGCTAGAGTGTGTCTAGATTTCTAGGCTATATTTATGCCCCTTTCACACAGAGATTCCACACTCCAGACTGTTGTGATTGTGCTAAGCATTGCAGGTAATAAACTGTCTGTACAGTTCCTTGCACAGACAGATCGTTTTAACAAGACCTCAATATATCGTCAGGAGGCATGGTTATTAATTTAGTTTTACCTGCCCTGTAAATGTTTTTTTGAATCTCAGAGTGACTTATAGCCATTGAGTTGCACACAGGAAACAGCAAATCACACAGGACTACAGTTTCAGCTAAAAATATTCTTTAAAGGTGTCATGAACTGGCCTTTTTTCTTTTGTATCAGTTCACATGAGGGAGGGATTTTTTTGAAAGTGGCAACTGGAATAATTCTCTCGATCACAGTCTTTATCAAACAATATCATACAGGTCTTTATCAAACAAACACAATGATTTATTTATCATCCTGCCACGATTGATTGGAATATTATTTCTGTATTAATACAGATCAAACAGGCCCTGTATTATGGCCTGTCCGATTGGTGGATATAAGCGCGAACTGCACACACACACACACACACACACACGCACGCACGCACGCACGCACGCACGCACGCACGCACGCACGCACGCGCGCCCAGATCAAGAAAGGAATATTATTTCTGTCGACGGGCGTATGTTGTGGTAGCCCGTCTGGAAAACACATAACCCCTGGACTACTATTACAATTAAAAAGATGTTTTACTCACATAAATTTGTTGCACCATTCCTGTCGGATCTAATATAGAAGGCACAACATTGTGTCTGCAAATCCAGTACTTGAAGCTTGTTTACCAACGATTCCGCTGTGAAATGATACGAACACACGTAAATTGTCTTCCCCACGTCAGCTGGAACTTCATTAAAAATAAATGAAGTAAGAAAGCTTATGCAGCGACTGTGCTCTTCCACAATATCTTGCTATCTTCATGTTTATTGCCGCTGGCCAGCGTGATCTGATGAGTCGGTGGGTGGGGCTACCTAATTACACATGCTTATTATTCTGTAGAGGCGGTGTTTCGCCACGCGATGACATAAGGATGAAGCCCGATCGTTTTCTGGGCCTGGTGTCTATAAAAGCTTTACTTTGACTAAAAAGGATGTTTTCAGCTCTGAAACTTAGAGGATAATCCTATATTATTATGACCTTTTATATATCAAAAGCTCAAGGGAAAGTTGATTTCTCAATTCATCACCCCTTTAATGTTCTTCTGAAGAAAAGGACACCTACATCTTGGATGGCCTGGGGGTATGTAAATTAACAGCAGATTTTAATTTTTGGATGAACTATCCCTTTAAGTTCAATATATTATTTTTGTTTGCACCTTTCTCTGTTAACATTTTATGTAACTTTATGTGTAACTTTTTGTATTGTAGCTGGGGGTTTATGAATTAGTCTTTGCTCAATGTATGAACACGTGTTTAGAATAATGGAGAGTGTTTTGGTGATTGATGTTGTTATGATGTTTGATAAACCTGTTTGTATTTTTGTTTGATAGGGCTTTGAGTCTGCTCCTCCACAAGTTGTAAATACCTGAGTTAGTGCCGAAAGGTCCAGGTGTGAACCCTGTAAGGGGCATTACATTACCACTATGCATTTGTGCAAGACATTTAGCTCTAGTTTGTTCTATGGAGATGTCCATACAAGTAGCCTATGCTGTAAGTCACATCAGATAAAAGTGTTCGTTAAACTGCCAAGCAGATGAAAGGTTTCTAGCTGTTTCCTCTGTAACAGTAAGCACTACAATCTCATTGACCATTTGTATATGCTGACTAACATTCTCTTGCATTTTCTCTTGACACTTTTCTTTCTCTTTCTTGCCTGTGCACAGTCTCTCATCTCACCTTCTCCATTTCTAATCTGGCAGTATCTTGCTGATGTAGCTTTCTTTAATGCTTTTCAGCAGTAGAGACTGTTGGCATGTCTTTTGGTTTCTTGTCTCAAATTGTTAATTCAAGAGTTGGTTGGAGTTAGCAGAATGTTGGCTATAAAATATTAACTTCAACAAATCTTCAAGGGCTTGTTCAAAAACATAATAGGCGGACCAATTAAGAGAGTGGCCTGCAGTCAGAGTTTTACAGCTTATTCAAGTCTGTGTGGATGGAGAACGCAAGTGCTGCCTCTACATAGTTAAAACAGCTTAAAAAAACATTTTATATAGGAAGTGCTTTTTTATCTTCAGTGTAAATGGCATGTTAAATTAATTCATGGAAGCATCAGTCTCTGCCTAACTGAGTTCAGTTCAGTCTTTTATGCTTTTATTTTGTGTAGTTTGTTAGCTGCTACTACATTTATATCTTCCGAAACATTTATTTCTTCAGAAAGCTGAATGTCAGGCTGTTCGTTGGGTCTGGAGGGACAGATCTCCTCCTCTCTTACATCACTGTAACTCTTCCAGTTTTACACTCCTCATGGGATCAGAGGACATATGTGTTCTGACTCAGTTTGGAGGGATGTCAAGTTGTTATTCAGTACTATTTCTTCAGCAATAGACAGAAAGCAAGCTTGTTAAAGTGCCCTTGACATTTGAAAATCTTTTTGTCACTGTTCTAAAGGCTCCATATGGCCCTATATCATACTACTTTTGGGAGCAATATATTGCCAAGGCTAAGCTAAGGCAATGCAATAAACATATTTTGAGTTGTAAACCAGCTTATGCAGGGTTCAGGCCTTTTATTTCACTTAAGTGTCTAAGAGCTAGTGTAAAATATAATTTTATCACTGTGAGTGTGACCAAACAAAAGGAAATAATTTCCCTAGCTGAAGTCCATTATAGCTGGGTTTATAAAGACAGAATTACAATTAGACTATTTTAATATTAATTTGACTGATGTGTGATGTGGACTTGTCAAATGAGCTTATTGTCCTTTAAGCTAATGTTCAGAAAGGTTGTTGTAATTCTTATTACCTCTCATTAGGGAGCAGCAAAATCACCCCCTTAATCAAACTCACTTTGTATCTAAACTAATGTGCTGTGTGCACAACACATTCATATCCTGGCCCCTTCAGCAGAGTCCCATAAAAGTTATTCATTTGTGAAGCACCTTAAAACATTGCAAAATGACCTTTTTAGGAGTGCTGATGCTTTGTGAAACATAAAACAGGCTGTCGCCTTTAATGAATAACTCTTACACTAACGTGACATGGAGCACAGCATTGCTAAATTGCATAAACATTATAACCACTCATAAAACTCAATGAGTCCTCTCTTGTTTACCACAGTTTGGTTGCAGTGTTTGCCTAATTTAATGTTACGTGTCTTATTTCACTTTAATCATTAACATCTGGCTGCTGAAAATGAAAGTAGCACACCAATGGAGAGATCTGCCAGACAAATACAAAACGGATGCTAGCATTATTTGGTAAAGCTCAGTAAAAAACCTCTGGATTAGAGGTAAAGATAATGCTGCTGCTGAGCACATGTCTCTGGCATTCTCAGATCACAGGCTTAAAATCATCTTAAAAAAAAAAAAGATATATATATATATACATATTAATCTTAATTACAGTGTGGACAGAGGGGAGATCAGTTCAGTCTGGCATTTGCACTCTTCTGTAATTATAGATCAATCTGCACAGAGTTATCCATGCACACTTATGTTTCTGGCTCTGGGGAGGATGTGTGTCTAAGTGCTGTAACAGGATCAGATGAAGAGCTAATCTGACAAAGCAGGACGACTATAAACCTGACCTCAGATCAGTGTTTGCAGAGCCTCTCTGTTTATTTCATTCCATAATTTGGGTTAGTAACAGTAGTTGAATCTAATGTATATTTCTGTGATGAGAAAACTAATCCGAACGAAAGGTTGTTCAGGGGCAAGAGCAAAAACCAGAAGCTAAGCTAAGCAAAACTTTACTCTTGGCCGGTTTCCAGGCTTGCTACTATCGAGGTGTCTATTGCATTCTGATGTTAAAATCATATCGTCACATTCATGTAAAATGCTTTAAAACCTATTGTGAGACATACTCAGGAGTTACTTGACCCATAAGTAATAAAGATAAATGGCTTTTGGAAGTCTGACTTTTTCTACACAAAGCGCTGTGGAAAAACTGTCACACTCTCAATATTTTTCCCTTGGGATGTGCACCAGCCAAAAAGTATTGCACTTACACAGTAAAGTAGGGAAAAGACTGCCCATTTGTTCCTTGTTTTCCAATTCCAGCTTGAGGTAAACAGTTTGTAGACAGCTTGAATGGTTTCAGAAAAATAGCACCAGAAAATTCAGTTATGAATATATAATTTCTATATAACAGGTGAGGCCCTGGGGAGGCCAAAGAATGACTTGGCAACCTGTGATATTTATGCATGAAATTCCTGTTTAAATTATGAATGCATCTATTTAGATATGTGATGTCACAGTGACAGATTCAAGGTAACTGAGAGTTCAGATGATTCTGCCCTCATTTCTCTACCTACACGCTGATGTTTGCACCAAGTATTATTTTACTGGAACTTACATTGGGTTAACACATTTGAATGGCAAGAACTTCTGCCTCTAATTTCCTGTATCAACATGCAATCAGCAAATGTGTGCCTACACAACTAACAAAAACAGCTTGATGAGTGTGCCACTCCACTGTGTCAACCAGGACAGATCTTAATCGCTCTTCTCACAGAAGCGTTATAAAGAGCACTATCAGTGTTGATCTGTTGCCACTGAAAAAGTTATCTGAGAATAGTAGAGTGTGACTCACACTACATGTTGATAGTCTTTGGATCATTTATAGAGCAGCAGATTGTGCTGTGGTGGTGGGCGAGAAGTTTTTCTAATACATTCACATGAAAAGTGAGCAGCAGGGCAGGAGCGAAGAGAACCAGTCTCACACCTGATTCAGCTGATATCTAGTTACAATATGAATACTATATTTACGTTTGTATTTTTAGGCATCTTCAGAGAGAAAAATATATTTTGAAGAGTTTAAAGGCCAAAAGTGTTCTCTGGAGTGATGAATCACGTTTCTCTGTCTGGCAAGCCGATGGACGAGTCTCATGATATGAAACTGTAATTTTTTGTGAAGAATCAACAACAAGTGGGACACAATCATGAAGTGGAAAGAAATTTATTGGAAATTTCAAACTTTTTTAACAAATCAAAAACTGAAAAATTGGGCGTGCAAAATTATTCGACCCCTTTACTATCAGTGCAGCAAACTCTCTCCAGAAGTTCAGTGAGGATCTCTGAATGATCCAATGTTGACCTAAATAACTAATGATGATAAATAGAATCCACCTGTGTGTAATCAAGTCTCCGTATAAATGCACCTGCACTGTGATAGTCTCAGAGGTCCGTTTAAAGCGCAGAGAGCATCATGAAGAACAAGGAACACACCAGGCAAGTCCGAGATACTGTTGTGGAGAAGTTTAAAGCCGGATTTGGATACAAAATGATTTACCAAGCTTTAAACATCCCAAGGAGCGCTGTGCAAGTGATAATATTGAAATGGAAGGAGTATCAGACCACTGCAAATTTACCAAGACCAGGCCGTCCCTCTAAACTTTCAGCTCATACAAGGAGAAGACTGATCAGAGATGCAGCCAAGAGGCCTATGATCACTCTGGATGAACTGCAGTTCATACTGCACAAATCTGGCCTTTCTGGAAGAGTGGCAAGAAGAAAAAAGTGTTGTTTAAAGTTTGCCACAAGCCACCTGGGAGACACACCACACATGTGGAAGAAGGTGCTCTGGTCAGATGAAACCAAAATTGAACTTTTTGGCAACAATGCAAAACGTTATGTTTGGCATAAAAGCAACACAGCTCATCACCCTGAACACACCATCCCCACTGTTCTTCAGCAGGGACAGGGAAGATGGTTAAAATTGATGGGAAGATGGATGGAGCCAAATACAGGACCATTCTGGAAGAAAACCTAATGGAGTCTGCAAAAGACCTGAGACTGGGACGGAGATTTGTCTTCCAACAAGACAATGATCCAAAACATAAAGCAAAATCTACAATGGAATGGTTGAAAAATAAACATATCCAGGTGTTAGAATGGCCAAGTCAAAGTCCAGCCCTGAATCCAATCGAGAATCTGTGGAAAGAACTGAAAACTGCTGTTCACAAACGCTCTCCATCCAACCTCACTGAGCTCGAGCTGTTCTGCAAGGACGAATGGGCAAAAATTTCAGTCTCTCGATGTGCAAAACTGATAGAGACATACCCCAAGCAACTTACAGCTGTAATCGCAGCAAAAGGTGGCGCTACAAAGTATTATCTTAAGGGGGTCGAATAATTTTGCACGCCCAAATTTTCAGTTTTTGATTTGTTAAAAAAGTTTGAAATATCCAATAAATTTCGTTCCCCTTCATGATTGTGTTCCACTTGTTGTTGATTCTTCACAAAAAAATTACAGTTTCATATCATTATGTTTGAAGCCTGAAATGTGGCAAAATGTCGCAAAGTTCAAGGGGGCCGGATATTTTCGCAAGGCACTGTAACTGCACACTAGTGCAATAAAGGTCAATAAAGACATGGATGAGTGAGTTTGGTTTGGAGGAACTTGACTGGTCCTATACAAAGTCCTGACCTCAACCCAATAAAACACACTTTAGAATGAATTAGAGCAGAAACTGTGAGCCAGGCTTCTTGTCCAACATGTATATAACATTAATCACTGTCTACCTCTGAAAAGTGCATAGTGAGTCAATTGCTCATAGGCTGTCAGGAAGAAAGTTCCATAATTTGTGACTGAAATGACTAAAGGCTGACTCACCGATTTTTAGCCGTGTTTTGGCACAACCAAATTACTATTTGATGTTCGGAGCGATCTTGTTGGAGTATATTTATTCAACAAATTAGAAAGTTATATTGAGTTCAATATTATACTTTATAATATATTGCTATTTAAAAACAAATAAGAGGATATTGAATTCAATTCTGAATGATACAGGCAGCCAGTGAAGGGATCTGAGTGTTGTAGTAATGTGATTTCTAATTTTAGAGCGAGTTAGCATTCATACAGCTGCATTCCAAACTTTTTGTAAGTGTTTAATAGAGCTCTTTGGTAATTCCGCAAAAGCGCTATTGCAGTAGTCAAGTATGGATGTAACAAAATGCATGAGCAAGTTTCTACTTTTCAAAAGGGGAGAGAACGTCACATACTATGGAGATGTTTCTGAGGTGATCATATGCTTTTTTAAGTAACAATGCTAATGTTTTTTAAACCCCTCTCAGCATTTGGTGGTATTGAGTCTTGCTGTCCTAATATCTCAGACATGATCTTTAGAGAACTGTATGTGAACATTGTGAAGCTATAGGATCTTGAGTGCAGAACATCACAATCAGGTTGAAAGAAAAAAATGACATAAAGCTATGTAGAACTATATACAATAGAGTATGAAACAGGCATAGATTATGTCAGCTGGTGTTTTTTTGTTTGTTTGTTGTTTGTATCATTTGCGCCACTGTATAATATAAAAGGAACTATTTCAAAATATGATTCGATTTTCTGTACACATTCAAATAGTGTATTTCCATAATGAACACTGCCTGTTGAGAAAGTAGTTTGATAAGCTCAGCAGCAGACGTTCGATTGATAGCGGCTCCATTATAAAATGGACCATTAGAGGACACTAACACCTGTCATCACTGGTATGAATAAACAGCACGTGTCTCATTATGCATCTGCTGTACACCAGTACACACTGGGTCACTTTAGTAATTAATCACTTAATTACCAAGAGTGTTTTTTTTTCTCGTCAACCAAGATGTGATAATGATAATGACAATAAACAGCAAGGGTACAGAGGATAGAATTTCAATGACTAAACAACAGCGGACAAAACAAGTTTTTTCTTGCCCTGCAGTAAAATGACACGTAGGGTTATCTTTTTAAGGGTGTAATTGAGCTTTTATCACATTCACAATAGAGCAACCAACTTGGGATTTCCTAAGCAATATCTCATTACATGTACTGTATTTAAATGGCTTTTCTAAGGTAAAGGAAGAAGATAAAGGGTGATATTGAGAAGGAATAAAAACATTTGATTTCAAGTTTTGCAGTGAGTTCTGTGCACAAAGGGCAGATTTGTCACTCTACTCATCTGATTCAAAAAGTCAAAATTGAATGTCATTTCAGCAGAAAGAAATTGGTCAGAATAAAAAAAGGCGAAGGTCTTCTTGTTCCATTCTGTTAATATGTGGCACAAATTGGCACTGATCTGTCTCTCACCTTCTTTTTTATCTTATCTTGCTTGCCTCCTATAGAGAACTTAGACAGTGAAAGGAAATAAGACAAATGTCAAGGCAGCAGCAGCTCCGTCGTTCCACATGCGTGTAACGTTTGTTCAGTGTGTGTTCGGAGGGGCCATGTCTAGACACGTTCCGCTTCTGACTTCGGGTGCTGATTCAGATGTGGCTCCAGCCATATTTGGGAACGCCACAGAGACTTGGGGCAATCATGTGGAAGCAGAGGAGTGTGTGTGATCACAACACTGTTCCTCTGAGTTTGATCAGGAGTTTGAGTGTCATGAGTGACTGATGCAGGACATTTTTTAAGCAGGGCAAATCGTGACTCATCGCCTCCGAGGTGGTGGATGGAAGTGAAGTGATGGAGGAGCTTTTCACTGATCTGTATCGAAGAGCAGCAGAAGCTGTCTGTGGAGAGGCCTGATCCTCCTCTGATAGAGAAAAGCTTGCACTTCGGTGGGCTCTATTTGTCTTCTGTCTATCCGGATTGCATAGCGGAGCTGAAAGCCTTGTGGCCTTGTACATTGTGGCCCATGTAACCGCACTGTGGTGGATCAGCATCATCTTTGGTTGACCCTAGAAAACAAGGTCAAAATGATTTCCTCAAAATGTGCAGTAACACGATGGGTCCTTCAGCTGGAGTTTCTTTCGGGCCCCTCTTGTTTTGGTGGAGTAGTTGCTACTTTAGTGTCAGAGAGGGCTTCAACGGTACTAAGGAAGGAAATTCCTACTTTCCTCAGCAAAGGATCAATTCAGGTGGTTCAGCAAGGGAAAATGGAGCAGATGTTACAGCTGTCATTTCATCCTCCCAAAGAAAAATGGGAGTTTCCACCCTATTCTAATTTTATGGCACCTGTTACATTCTCTGCATCTCTGGGATTGGTTTCATTGGTGTATTTGACTGATGCATAATTCCATATTGCAATCCACCTGGGGCAAAGAAAATGTCTGAGGTTCTCCTTCGAGAGGATGGCATACAAGGTTCAGGTCCTGCCGTTTAAGCTATCCCTAGAACCACACATATTTACAAAATGTGCAGAGGCAGCGTTCACTCTGTTGCGTTAACAGGGCATGAGAACCTTCTCCTGGTTGCAGACAGCAGGGAACAGACACAAGTCCTTGTCTCCCAATTACTAGCTCTGGGATTCTATGGCACCGTAGTGTCTTTCCTATATGCAGAGACCTGCTATCCCAGGCAGGGGGCAGACTCTGCCCCTTTGGCCAGAGCTGTGGTCGCTATGGGCCTGCTGGCTAAAAAAGGAGAATCTGATAGCAACGGGGCTTCCAAGCAATGTCATGGTCACAATACAGACTAGGACGCCGTTGACAAGGGGGCTTTATAACGTACAGAGCCCCCTTGTCGACACCGTCCTAGTACTCTGTATTTGTGGCCATGACATTCCAGTGGCACATATTTGAAGCTTAGTGTGGGCAAAAGTGGCACGCGTTTGAAGCTTGGTGCGGGCGAAGGTCTTTATCAGCGTATCTGTGTATGATTGTGGGGTTACTGACTTTTTTGCAGGTATTGTTGGAGGATAGTTGCTCCCATTCCACTTTGAAAGTGTATTTGGTGGCCATTTCAGATTTTCTTGAGACTTCACAAGAGACTTCATGCTTTGTGTCCTGTGCAAGTTTTGTGGAGATATACTAAGCAGGCTATGCGTTCTTCTTCTGTCCAGCTTTTTCTAGGCTTTGCTAACCCGGTCCATGGGAAGCTGTATTCTAAACAACGTTGTTCACTTTGGATTGTAGAGGCTCTTTCCATAAGATATAAAAGTAAAGGGTTGGGTCTGCTTGAAGGGGTGAGGGCACACTTTTTGTGGCAAAGGTGGCTCAGTCTGTGCTTACCACATGGGTTTTAAACCAGGGTCCATGCTTCCTTTGAAAAAGAAAAAAGAGGTATGTGGCCGTGCTGGTGCTTTACATTTAGTTTTGCGGACTTTGCGAGGTGTAAATATATGTCCCATCGTCATGTGTTGCACAGAGTGAACCAACTGAATGGGAACATTGAGTTATGCATATAACTACTGCTCCCAGAAGGTGGGAAACAAGGTACAACACCTCTGAGCCCCGCGCAGTTGGAGGTTCGGTGAAGTGCTGGACTGAATGAAGGGAATGACGCATGTGACCGCATTTATATGCTGTGGCCAGGTAGGTCTACCCACATCAGCATGCGTCATTAGCCTTTCAGACGTGACTAAAGGTGTCTTTAGCGCAATGGTGCAAGAGTGCGATTTCTCATATTCATGTGTCATACCTCTTTTCCTTCCTTCTGGGAACAGTAGTTATATGGATAAAAGATTTTAAACAAATTGATTAAAGGTGCCCTAGAATGATTTGAAACAATATTTTAAATTGTTCTCTGATATCTAAATATAGGGTATGTGGCTTATTTAAGGTCAAAAATTGTCCAGATACGGTTTTACAGGTCCATTTACAACCCCAGAAATTTTCCCTAGGATGTAATGCTCTGTTTTTGCCTTATTTGGAAGGGTTGTGAATATTAATGTTGAGCTCTGCTCTCATTGCCGGTTTCACTGCATGGCTCACTAAATCACAACCTGAACTGGGTAGCGCGTGAATATTTTGTTTACAGTAACGTTACAGTTTGTCAGTATAGAGTACTGAATTAAAAGTTGATTTATTTAGCCAAACAAAGTAATGTAGAAGCCTAGGCTAATTTAGATTTCAATCCATCAAGGGATCGACATACGTATCTACTGTTGTATTTAATGACAAGACTGGCAGAAAATAATATTAACCTTTGTCATTTGACAATCTGTTTTGTGTGCTACTTGGAGTTTCCAATTGTTACTGTACTAGCATTTTGCGTTGGACCTAGACAACACAGGGCATATTTTCGTTAATGTTGTCTTACTAAGGGTGCTTTCACATCTCTAGTTCGGTTCATTTGGTCCGAACCAAGGGCAAACAATTATACATTGTTGCATTTTTCAGCTTTTTTGGTTCCTTTTCACACCACACTGATTGCTTTGGTCCAAACCAGTTGAAACGAACTAAAACGCAGGCATGTGACAACATCCACATCACTCATTGGCCATGGCGTATTTCCTAAACTGCTTTTCGATTGGTCAGAATTTACGTGTGGGACAATTCCAACTGAAGAGGCAAAGCCAGCAAACTATAATAACACTATGGAGAGACGACTGTGCGGGCCAGTTTTGTCCCTGGCCATAATCTACTACACTGTGTGTATTTACCACAGTATGCAAATACATTTCTATAATGACACGCGGATGCGACGTGAAAACAACGTTCTAATGCACTGCAGACGGCGACCGCGCATCGCTCGTCACTTCAAGAGGAGCCGTGCATTAATTATTAACTCTGACATTCTCATCTTCTGAAAATATTGCCAACGATCTATCAGGTAATAATATCATGCACACAATGTCAGCGCAGCTAACTACGGCAGCTGGTTCAGTCCAAAAATGATCAGTACTTTTGCAGTTGGTTCTGTTCGAGGTCGGATCACGTTCTCACCACAAACGAACCGCTCCAGAGTTTGAAAGCGTACCGAGACCAGCTTTTCAAGGAGGTCTTGGTACGCTTGTTTGGTCCGCTTTTGGTGCGCACCCGAATGCGATTGCGAAACGAACTCTAGTACGATTCAACCGAACTAAATGAGACAGGTGTGAAAGCACCCTAAGAAACTTTCAATTTAATCAGAAATGGGTTAGAAAGTAAATAAGTTGATCAAATCAGTACTTACTGCTTGCAGGACTGTGGTTGAAATCGGCCCTTTCTTCAGTTTTAGACGCTGAGCGAATCCTGCTTGATATTGTCCAGGTTAGAAAAACTCTCCGTGGTGAAGTGAATGAATCAGTGATTCACTCTTAAGGACACTTGTCACCACCGACTGGCATAGATACTAATACAGATCAGGTAAAGATAGATTCTAATGCATCAGATAATAATCAGATAATTAGTTAGAAAGTTGCTGAATTTATCTGAAATTGCTACTCCAATCAGATCCACAATACTGTATTTTTGAGAAGCATACATGTACTATATGATCATACAAGGAATAACAGTAGCCTTTGACACACATCATACACATTTTCTTTTAGTGATAAGGATAGCGGTGTGTCTGCAGCTGGCTGAGTGAGTGTGGAGTGGGTGGGATTAGGGAGGATTAAGTGTGGATGGAGTGAGTGGATGGCTGCTGGGATAATTCTGGATTAAAGAGATTAGGCTACAGCAGCAGGATGGAGCTCACAGCTGAGGCCCCTGCAGGTGTGGATGTCAACCCTAGGGAAAGACAACCACTCTGGGCTAGACTCCCTGATTCATCCTCCACTCATTCCACAATGGAAATTGGCCCCCCTTGCTGCTAGTCTTCAACAA